>NW_027437183.1:36833008-37045508 GCF_033239565.1 Halichoeres trimaculatus | reverse complement strand
TGCTCCACGCAGAAAGGCCCTCAGAACCAACTGGGAATCAGATCAGTGACCTTCTTGCTGTGAGGCTGCGGTGCTAACTGTTGCACCAATGTGCAGCCCGACAAAAATACAATCAAAGTAAAAAACAAAAAAATCTGACCTCAGAGACATGCTGCTAACTTTGGACACATCACTGTTTCCTCCATGTTCAGACTTTGCTGCTTAAACTTATTTTAAACTCAGGTTCAAAAGTATTGAAATTCACAATATAAGAGTCTTCACAGTCAGGAATTATTCTTTCGGGTTGAAGGACCTGAACTTTCCCTCCGCCTCCTGTTTCACTTCCTGTTTCAGTGGAAGGAGTACAGTTAATAATAAAGGGGAACACAGCTTCCAGAGGAACAAAAACATACCGTGATGAAATATGAGCGTGTTTCACAAGATGTCTTATTGAGGAAATGTTTCATCACGCAAAGATCAGAGACTATCTTCAACACACACTTCTCTATTCTGTCTGTGTCTCAGTTAATCTGATGCTAGTTTCCTAAAACTGAGAGTGTTTCCCCTAAATGACTCAGTGATGCTGGATTACATCCACAGGCCGCTCTGTTAGGTAGACCTTGCTAGCACCAGGTTGGACCCCCTTTTGCCTTCAGAACTGCCGTAATCCTTGGTATTACATATTAGTCAAGGTGCTGCAAACCCTCAGAGGTTTTGCTCCATATTGACATGATAGCATCACACAGCTGTAGTTGAAGGTCCGTGGCTGAACATCCATGATGAGGATCTCCTGTTCCAGTATCAGGGAACTCATTGTCATGTCAAAGAAGCCAGTTTGAGATGATCTGAGCTCCACATTCACTCAGTAATCAACACAATATGAGACTTCATTGATTCCCAGGGGAGAAATTATTTTGTTGCAGCATTCAGCTAGTGAAAAAATTAAAGAGCAGTAAAATAAATTGCACTGTGCAATACACAATAATATATGTAAGTTTTGGCTTAACTTGTATTTATCATATTTTCGGTACTACTTGCTTATTTTTGCCTGAGACTAATTTTATTTCAATGTCTGTCTTATCTTATTCTCTTTCTAATTTTATTTTGTTGCTAACTACCTTATTCTATTCCATTTCCTATTTTTAATTCCTACTGCTGTGCAGTGTGAAGAGTAATTGGTAAATCCAAACCACCTCCTGGGGATTAATTAAGTATTTTCTGATTCTGGTTTTAAAGTGTTAAGCTTCTCTCACTAGGAGCTGGAAATGACAAAATTTTACAAAAGCAGTTTTATTTCTCTATTCAGGCATTTTAAAACAATTAACCTTAAAAACTTTTAAAGGAATAGTTCATACATCTCAAAAAACATTTCCCTTACCCGATGCACAGTCATGCATGGCTGCTTTTGGCCTTTTGGCCACCACACATTGGTATGCCGAACAAAAAGGGGGACGACAGAATATTAAAAATATTAAAGATTCTGGCTGTGACATTGACTCTCCTGCCATCTCCTGTAAAATCACATTGATAAAAATGAATTTTTATAACAGATTTAAGAGGATAAAGATTCTGATCTCCACAGGGAGATTTTTCCTGAGCACTGACAGAAAAGGTCAAAGGTCACTCTGGGTCCTCAGCTTGGACTTTGGGACGGCGAGCAGAGCTCTGGTTGAGGACCTCTGGTTATAACCAGGCATGCATAAACTGAAAAGATCAGAAATGTACTAAGTCCTAAGTCCAAACAGACTTTAAAGGTCAACAATAAAAGCAGTTCTAAAATGTATCAGGAGTCTGTGAAGGGAAGCTGAAACAGGAGAAATGTGGCCTCTCTTTTTAGTTAATGAGGATGTCAATTTAAAAACACATACAAAGCTAATTGCTGATGAAGAGAATCAGACTTGAATGCTTAAAACTGCAAAAAATGAAGAAGTTGAATCAGACAAAAACTAATGGAAGAATATGTCTTTAGAGGAGGATTTGTATCAAAATCTTGTCACATATTTATTCTCAAGTATTCATTGTGATGCATGTCTGTATGTGATGTTTAGGGCTGTGGGGCCTCCAAAGTGTGTTTTCACAGGGGGTATTGGTTGTGTCTGCTTTGACCTGTAGTTCAACACAGAGACTTATGACGTGTGTGTTTTGACTGGTTCAGTCTACACGTGTCTCTGATTTCCATTTCCTGTTGAGAAAGTCACATTTACGGGAATTGACGGGAATTGTCCTCACAGCCAATAGAGGAAGAGAAACTACTGCAAAGATCCTTCAGCTGTGAAACTGAAATCCCCTCACACATCCAGCTGACACAGCAATAACCTGTTTCCTTCACTGACCTATTTAGCATAGTTAAATATGAGATACGCTATTAAAGTTTTCTTAACCTTTCCATGCAGAGTCTGGATCCTTTCAGAAAAAAACTTTTCAGCTTCTCAGCATTTAAACACAATCAAATCTTTAACTTGTGCTTTCTTTTATTATAGGTGTCTTTTATTGTGGTGCTGTACTTTTTTTTTTCATTAAGCATGATGTGTCAGGTCAGTGCTCAAAATTATTTTTCTCTTGAAGTAAAGGTGCCAAGGATTTAAGTCCTACATTAGGCTGAGAGCAAAGGTCCACAACATGTCCAAACATCTAGAAATCTTTAGTTTCATTGATTTAAGAAGAAAACAAACGGAATTATGGTGTGTAAATAATATATTCAAAGAACTTAATTTATCCGTTAGGAACCTCATTTGTGCAGAGCATCAGTGTGTATACAATACAACATGCATTCAAACAGTCAATCCCTATGCTCATACATCGAAAAGCAAAATCGATGAATGGATGCATGAAAATGTACAATTAATTAAAATGAATAAGTGAATAGATAGTGATGATAAAAACGGTTGATTAAAATACAGAGGGTATATAATTAGGTAAATAAAAACCGGTGGCGAACCGTGGCCCCAGCCACTGGGCCTTCAGTAGGACCATGGGACCACACGTGGCAATAAACAATCAAACAAAGAAATAAAAACAATAGCCAGAATCATGTGACATGGAAGTTCAGTATATTGATAGTTTTGCGGAATTACAAATTTATCATGTGCCTGAACACTGCAACACCTAACACAACTTCAAACAATAAAAAAAAATTAAGATATAAAATTGAAAAAAAAAATCAACTTAAAATCAATCAGTATGCTCACAATGGGCCTCATTCACGAACAGTGCATACACACAAATTTTTGCTTAAATTGTGCATACCTGTAGTGATATACTGTATACTCTCCTGGTGTCTCCTCTTCATCCTCCTTACAATAATATTCTCCATCTTTTTATATCAGGTTAAAAATAAATACTCAAATAGAGAAATATGGGAAATAACAGGTACATCCAGAGTAACATACATTTATTTTCTCTTTTTTTTCTTTGTCTTTTCTCTCCCTCTTTTCTTTGAATTAGATGAAATGAGAGAACCAGATATATACTCAGTATCAGATGTTAAGGCTGTTTATTGTTTAATTGTAAGATGTGCATCAAACTTCCAGCTGCCGTCAGGTTAACTTTCCATTATGACAAACGGCTTTAATCTGACATCAGATGTGATGGGACAGTTAATATAGATATAAATGTATATGCTGGTTCAGACAGTTACATTAAATAGTGATTACTGTGATTGTTTATTGCATTAAAATGTGCCTGACACTTTGGAAACCTGCCTCTGAGGCGTGCACACATGTGTGCTTGTCACCAAATTACAGCTGTGGAGGGTGCGCTCCGCCCTGGGCCGAGGTTAGACCAGGTTGGAGCTGGTGAGCTTTCAGTGCACTTTCAAGCTTTTCTTGAAAATGGAGTTTTAAGTAATCCAGCAACCACACTGTCTTCTCAGTTACTTTCCGCCATTTCTCTTCACGTTCTGCCAACTAGATCTTCTCTTTTCTCCTCACTCACTCACAGCTACAGTTGGGCGAATCCATTGAGTATTCCCAAATCCCCGGAAGATGACAGGAAATGATCCCGCCCACAACTTAACAAAATATGATTGGCTAAGACGGCTGTCATTGTCAAATTGTGTCCACATTTGCTTGAGTTACACAGGCATTCGTTGCAGTTACTGAAGGCCCTGCCTGCCAGAAGGTGTTGCTGATTTACCCAGATACTGTCAAAAGGAAAGTTGTGATTGGTCCATTTTCCATTTAGTTATATTAACCCACTGTTTGCCAGGACAAGTTCATAAAAATAATATAAAACTCATTGCGATGATTTCAGTGAGTAAAACAAATAAATAAAAATAAAATAAAATAAAACAAAATAATTTTTTAGGAGTACAAAAATTCTTTCAATATTTTTCATTAGGCCTTCACTAAATACCTTGAAGGCCCAGAGGGTTCCCCTCTGATAAAAACAGACCCTAGTCATAGACTCGTGCAAACATACATGGAGCAGGCTTTCATGAACTTTTTGCAGATGTGCAAAGTGCAAAATTACAAATTACAGACAGGTCAGGCATTCCTGAGCCGGATGGATGTGGGTATGAAGCTGGACATGGCTCTCTTGGTCCTGAATGTCAAAGATCTGTATCTCTTGCCTGAGGGCAACAGGTTGTAGTGACTGTGCAGTGTGTGTGTGTGGTATCTGAGGCTATGTGTGTACCTTTCAGTTTAACCCTTCTGTTGTAGATGTTGGTGAGTGAATCCTGCTCCAGTCCAATTATTTTACTGCTCAATGTTATGATTTTGTTGAGTGGGCTGCGATGGATATTGGATAGTGAACCAAACCAGGCTGATATATTGAAGGTGATGACAGATTCAATGAAGCATTTATAGAAAACTGTCAGGACTGACTGGTGAACCTGGAGCCTGTGAAGCTTCCTCAGGAAAAAGAGGCACTGCTGGCATTTGGAGAAGAAGGTTTCACCGTTTAGGTGGAAGGTGAGTCTCTGATCAATTATTGTCCTGAGGTATTTGAACGACTCGACCCTCTCTATCACCTGGTTGTTGACTGACAGAAAGGGGGTGATGGTGGGGTTTTTCTGTTGGTGTGTTATTAGTGTCAATGATCACAGTGTCATCAGAATATTTGATAAATGTTGTGTCCGGGTTGGTGCTTCTGCAGTCGTCGGTGTACAGAGTGTACAGGACAGGTGAGATGACAGATCCGGTGGAAACAGTCCTGGATGAGCTGAGGTGACCCCTAACCCTTACCCTCTGCTGTCCGTCAGTCAGGAAAGAGAGGGTCCAGAGTATCAGATGTGGGTTGACGTCCATCTGTAGTAACTTACCTCGCATCAGATAAAGTAGCACAGCATTGAAGGTGCTCGAGAAATCCACAAACAGCAGTTTGATGAGAGACTTGGGCTTCTCAAGAAGAGCGTAGGCGCCGTGCAGCGGTGTCAATACTGCATCATCCACACCCCAATGGTGTTTGTAAGCAAACTGAAGGGGGTCAGCATGTATGCTGACTTCATTACCACAGATGTTAGTGCTACTGGCTGAAAGTTGTTATTGTGGATAGGATTGCTCTTTTTGGGTACTGGGCAGATAATGGAGGATTTCCAGAGATGGGATTGTGTGTTCAGAGAGGGAGCTGTAAAAAATGGCAGAAAACACTTTTATTTTCAACATTTATTTTAATGCTAAAGAATAATTATTTGATTATTTTTTTCAGAGAACTCCTTTTAATGATCACTCCATATAACAGACATCTCCTGCAGACTGCGATGACTCTGAAGCTGAAACTTAGACCAAAGAAGTGTCTGAGATTACGAGAAAAAGGATGTTGAAGGAAAAAGGAAGGATCTGAAAAGTGAAAGTTCAGCTGGAAAGTGAAAGTGTGTTATCATGAGTCACAGGGTGTGTATAAAAGAGAGACGTTTCTGAGCTGAACACCATCAGTGTCCTGACTGAACACAGACACATACACAGACACACAGAGGAGTGTGATCCAGAACCTTCTACACACACCATGAAGATAACCATCATCGCCTTCCTCTCCTGCCTGCTCGTCCTCTCTGCACAAGGTGAGACAGTGTTTTATAATGTGACGTCTGGATGCATACTGTAGAGAGTTCTGGATTCAGCCTCTCTGTGTTTGGAGCCGTCCTCTCTCTGAGAATCATCCTGCTGCTCTCTGTCTGCTCTGAAGATGATCATCTTTTATACCCAGTGTCTTTGTGCCTTTCCCTCACACAGGACAACCAGACATGGCTGAAAGGTGCAAGTGTTCTGGCTGGTTTAAGGGCAGGGTCCACTCAAAGATCATAAAGGCCGGACCCTTCATACACGAGCCCAGTGTCTTCTGTCCTCGCACAGAGATCACGTGAGTAAAACCACTCTGTTTACCCACATGTCTTGATCCTGGATCATTGAGAGGTTTTGATTCTGACCAGGTTTTCTCTGGTTCCTGTCACAGATTCATCACGACAGCCAACAAGATGAAATGTGTGGATCCAGATTCTCCGTCAGGAAAGCTCTTCCTGAAGAACAGGTGAGAGCAGCTGGTTTCACAGTGAACTGATGAAGAGCTGCTGTAACCTGCAGGACTCTGACTAACTGTGTTTAATGTTGATTCAGTCAGAAGAAGAAGACAGCTGTGAGCGGGACCACGGTGACCGCCTCGGCTCAGACCAGCACACAGAGCACCCCAGGCCTCCAGACCACGACCAAGCTGTGAGAGTCTGACTGAGGAGGAGGAAGAGGAGGAAGACCAATGCCAAGACTTTATATCAAATTATGATCACCGGCTCTGTGTAAATATCTTATTTTATACAAAATGTGTATACAAAGTAATATATGTGTAAATACCTTTGGAATATAAAACAATAAAACCATCTGAGAGGACTCTCTGAGCTCTGTGGGATGTTTGACCACGTGCAGGTTTATTTGAATCAAAGTTCAAATGTTGACATGAAGATCACAGAAAAGTGAGAGGATGGCAGAGACAGAGACAGAAGTGACCAAATTTCAGCAGATGTTAAAATATATATTTGATCAGCATCCAAGTTTGAGTAAACTCAAAGTCTCTTAGGCTGCATCCATGGATCCCACGCTCGTGTTTTCCACTTCCATCAACCCCCCACCAGAGATTCCTGAATAGGTTCAAGGAAACAAATAGGAGATGAGGATGAAAACAGTGGGTTTTAAAGAACACATGGCTTCCTTCCCTCTGCAACTCATGTGAGGTCATTTTACCTTGTGATGAAAACAGCCACCACAGGATCAGCTGTGGGTCAGCTGAATCCTCCTCAGCAGGGCAAGGAGTCATTATTAAAGAGGCTGTGAGGACTTTCTTAGTGATCCTGAAAATGTCTCACCTGTAGATATAAGCCTGGTTGTAATTTTAAAATGAGATTATCAGCACCAACATAGGTTATTTCCAGATGCTTTAGTTATTAAATATAGGGCTAAACAATAAATCGAGTTTAAACCTACATCGCACTGTAATACAATGCAATTTTCAAATCCCGAAGGCTGCAATTTGAAAAAGAAAGTTTTACAGTGCATTTAAAAAGTGTAATCCACAGATTTCACACATAACATATTTCAGTGGTTAAGCCAAAAATTTGTTTATATATTTATTTCTGCACTTCGATTTGTATTTTGTTATAGATGAAAGATCAGTAGGATTTTTATACATTTGGTTTATATATATATATATATATATATGACACGTTTGTATTTAGGACCCGGGAGCAAGTAGTTGGTGACAAACAATGAACAGTCTTTTTTGGCAGAAACTTAAAGGCACAGTTCAGAGCAGGATTTGAACCCACACACTTTGGAATGAAGGGTGAGTGTCTTTCCAGTAGAGCCACACAGGACACGTTTGGGACAAAGGCTCAGACAGTCTTTGAATGCAGGGAGTTGCAGCTTGAGCGGGGATCAAACCCGCAACCACAGGATCTCTTAGACGAGCGCTCTCCTGACTGAGCCACACAGGAGACGTACAGGCAAAGGCTCACGTAGTAGAAGGCCGGCGAGGGTTCAGTAACCAGGCAGACCAACACGGAGTTGGATTCAGGCGATACTCAGAGTCGAAGACAGGCAGGGATCAGGTACCAGGTAGACCAACACAGATCAGGACAGGCTGAACTCGGCGTCAGAGACAGGAGCAGGATCAACAGCCGGGGACTCAGGCAGGCAGGTGAGTGACGCACAGAAGCTTTAGTCGATACCTTGTAGTCAGGCCGAGGGTCAGGCGTAACAGGCAGAAACTGGGACGAAACTTGTAGGCAACAGGTAAGCAGTCCGAAGACAGGTCTGAAGTTCGGGCCCCTTAGTACCAACTGAGCATGGTTTAAAGTCCACAGCCTACCTGAGTATTGTTGCTGACCATGTCCATCCCTTTATGAGCACAGTGTACCCATCTTCTGATGGCTACTTCCAGCAGGATAACGCTCCATGTCATAAAGCTGGAATCATCTCAGACTGCTTTCTTCAACATGACAATGAGTTCCCTGTACTCAAATGTCCTCCACAGTCCCCAGATCTCAATCCAATAGAGCACCTTTGGGATGTGGTGGAACGGGAGATTCTCATCATGGATGTTCAGACGACAAATCTGCAGCAACTGTGTGATGCTATCATGTCAATATGGACCAAACTCTCTGAGGAATGTTTCCAGTACCTTGTTGAGTCTATGCCGCCAAGGACTGAGGCAGTTCTGAAGATAAAACGGGGTCCAACCTGGTACTAGACAGGTGTCCCAAATAAACTGGCCAGTGAGTAGAAACATACCGATCCACAAAATTTGCATCGGCAGTGTTGATGATGTGACCCTATCAGTTAATGCAAATAATAATAATGCCTTGGAGACTGAAACAGTAATGCTAAAAGAAAAAAAAATCATTGCTGCTCTGTTTGTGTGAAAAACGTCGCTCTCTCCTTACTATTCATGAATTATGACCATGGTTATGTCAGATGATGGTTATTTCTGTGATCCTCACTGCTCCCTTTTCAGGAAGAATTCAACACGATTCAGCCTTGGAGGGACAGACTTTGTAAGCCTTCAATCATCCCGTCAACTAAATCAGGCTAAAAGGACATTAGCGCGATTATTTAAACCACGTATGAGTAACTGAGCTCAGCTCTATGTAACTGTTGATAAATAGGGGAGACTGGGGACAGTTGCAACAAGGGACGGTTGCAACAAGCCTTATTTCTCCAATCAGAAACATGCTAGAGTGATGACACTCACACTGCACATGCTCAGTTAGACCCTCTACCCACCAAGAAGAGAGAGGCCATATTGAGCATCTGGTCCTGCTTCTATCAAGTTAAGTTGTTTTGGAGGTATGAAAGTAGCTTTTTTCATGAGCTGTTTTTTTGTCATACTGTCCTGACCTTATGTATGAATGAATCCAAACCTATCTAGTTTGAATCACTGTTTGTTGACTATTAAATGACATGGTGAGCATGTGTCAATGTCAATGTCAATGTGGCTAGCTAGCACATGGTGTTTTGGGGGCAGTTGCAACTGTTGCAACTGTCCCCATGCTATTAGGTTAGTCATATTAGAAGAGACCACACAACCATATTTTTAAAGATTTTTAGTTCAAAATAGGCAAAATTAATATATTTTATTGCTCATGATGAACAGAACAGGCAATCATATGTAGAAACTAACACTAATGATAAACAGAATAATTTCCCAAATTACTTGTTAAGCAAAAATGAGCAATTAGTTATTATTGTATGTTGTATGTGTCATATAAACTTGTCATATAGTAAATGAAACAGCTAAATAGAGACATTGTAAAAAAAAAAAAAAAAAAAAAAAAAAAAAAAAAAAGAAAATAAATTATTCCATTCTTTTTGTCCCAAAATGCAATATTGAGTTTTTATAGCTTCAGTAATATCTGCACATTGACTCAAAGTAGGCCCATGTTTAAAACACAACAAAATTAATTAAATACCTTAAAGCTGTACAGAAAAGAAAATTGAATTTGAGCCCACTCTGGGTCATAACATTGGTATTTGTCCTATTTAGACAAAACACTGAGGATAGTTAGTGAAAAATTAATGTTTGTTTTTCATATGTTGCAACCGTCCCTGATCTGTGTTGCAACTGTCCCCAGGTTTGGGCTCAGTTGCAACGTCTGAATTCCTCTATTCAAATTAATAGTGTGATTAATATGTTATATGTAGCCATCTTTAAATGGTATGGGCATTGAGCAGACAGATGTAGGTTTAATATGTAAAGATTTGGTGAGACTAGTCCAAATATTCTCTGAGTAACTGAGAGTAATGTAAAAAGTGTTGCAACTGTCCCCAGTCTCCCCTACCTCACCTTGTTGCACTGAATCCAGTAAAAGTTGTCTTGAAGAAAGAAAAGTGGTCTCAAAAAGAAGATGGTCATTTTTTTTTCAATACAAACACACGCCTTGTTACGAGTCATGTCATCATGTCATGGTGGATGCATCGCGCCCATGTGAGGCTGCATGCTCCTTGGTGTCTGTGCTGCGACACCTTCCCTTCACAACACCCTTCCAGCTCCCACATGGAAAAGTCTTTGAGTTTTGTTGTAATGGTTTATCATGTGCTTCTGTGCTGAAGTGTTTATGTCCTAATCCCACACTGCGCCCCCTACAGGAGCCCAGTGTGGTCTTTGCTTTTCCCCCTTCTCCTCCATCATGTATTCTCTTCACATCTAAGGAGACGGGCCCAACAGTTCTCCAGCTCCTGTCCTCCCCCTGTTACATGTCACTGCCTTTTTATGTTTCTTAGAAGGGATGAAACTGAAAAGTTATTTCTCCTTGGGGATCAATAAAGTATTTTTAAGTAAAGGTTTCACTGCAATCCAATTCAAACAGATAGTCCTCACAGTCCCTTTAAGTAATCCATCCATTATTTACATTTCCATTCAGTGGGTTTCTAATCATATCTGTGTTTCATTCACAGGAAGCTCACATTTATTTTGTTAAAAAAAAAAGTTTGACAGAGAAACCAAACACTATCTGAATCAGTGTTATTGTTTTTCTGTTCACTGTTGTCTCAGATCTCAGTTTCAGCCTCAGATGGTGGGGTCAATAAAGCTTTGTTTATTATCAGCCTTTTCCATCCCTGATTCTCCTCCATCAGGTATTTTTGTGTTCTTTAAAGACTGAAACATTTCTGTGTGAAAGATCCTGTGAACAGAGACTATTTATGAAAACTTAATTCATCAAAAGCGTCACAAACACAGACCCTCATCTTTGCTGATCCTCGACAATGCTGCCACCTAGTGGCTGAGAAGTAGATGTACACTAAAAAATAGCACTTGGTAGGTCTTTGAATTGGACTTTGATGGATTGGTCCTGAGAGCCGCTCCAAACCGCTCCTGCTCAGTGAGCTGCTGTTTAACAGAGTCTAAAGAAGTCTGTCCCCGTACAGGTGTACGACAGGTGGAACGTGAGAGCGCTGTCAGACAGGAAGCTGCTGCCCACCATCTCAAAGTGCTTCTTCTACCTTTCCTTTGAGAATTCTAAAGCCACAGACTACAACAGCGAGAAGCTCTGGAGGAATGCTGTCCAAGCAGGAGTCGTTCCGGTGGTCCTTGGCCCCAGCAGAGCCACCTACGAGGCCCTGGCCCCCCCTGGCTCCTTCATCCATGTGTCAAATTCAGGAGCACAGAGGACCTGGCTGCCTATCTGAGGCGTGTGGCTGCTGACAGGAGGGCGTATGAGGAGCACTCTCAGTGGCACCGCACTCACAGAGTAAAAACTTACACTGACTGGGTAGAAAGGCTGTGCCAGATCTGTGTTCAATACCCCAGGCTACCTCCACACAGGGGCTGTTTTCCAAAGCCCAGATACCTTGCCTTGCCTTGGAAGGCAGTGCCTCCAAAGCCACTTCCTTCCAATCCAAGGCAAGTGTCCTGCCTCTGCTCAAAAGGAGATGCTAATGGAACAGCCTTCAAAGACATATTTTTTACCATCAGATTCCTGTCACAAATGTATATGTAATTGGAGGTTCATTGTCTCACATAACATGTGTTGCACTGTGGACAGTGTTTGGAAAGTTTATACAAACGTGAGAGTAGACCGTATGCTCAAGCGGGTACTAATATTGTCATGGCTTGCCACTTTTGTACGTTTTTTGCTTTTTTATTGTCACATCATCGACACTCTGCAGGTGCAGCTTCTCAGTAGTTATAGTTACGTGAGTGACACATAAAAGAGTTAAGTGGTGGGCATGGTATAAGTTGTTATTTTCAGAGGTGTATTTGCCCACATCAGACCAAGGCAAGGCAAGGCAAGGTACCTGGGCTTAGGGAAGCAGCCAGGGTCTATGAGGACCTGTAGGGCTGGGTCCACAGCTGTGGGCTAGGGAAGACTATGAGCCTCTTAACCAGCTACAGGGTGCCAGATCTGTTACGCTCATAAGCGGCACATATATATATATATATATATATATATATATATATATATATATATATATATATATATATATATATATATATATATATATATATATATATATATATATATATATATATATATATATATATATATATATATATATATATATATATATATATATATATATATACATATATCTTGTAGTTTGTGCTCTATCTCCCCCCTGTTTATCTTTCTTCTGCTCTTCTGTCCTTTTTCTGTCTGAGAGTTAGGCTCCAATGTCCACCACCACTACATAATTAATCACAGAAATCGTTTTCAGCAGAAAAAACACAGATCTCTCTTTTCACCACTGAACTCAGGCATGATGTTGTCATAGAGACTTGGATGTACTACAAATCAATTCAGTTTTGCTCAACCCAATCAGGAAGTAGCATTTTGTGATAATCTATATTGATGCTTAAGATCTCATTTTAAAGTGAGGATTACGATTGGGTATATATCTAGAAGGGAGACTTTTTCAAGATCACTTTCAAACTCCTCACAGCCCCTTTAAATTAGTAAAAAAAAAAAAACAAAGTACGACATCAAAACTTCACAAATTATAGCTTGCACTTGTGTTTTAAGAAATATCAAATATTTATCTTTGAAAGCACAGCATTTGCATGAATCTGATAACTTTCTTACGCTCATAAAACACAGGGGCTGGTTGGGTGGCCATTTGGGAAAAATAGATCTTATGTTTCATTGGTCAAACTCTAACAAATCTGAAATTATTGGCCCAGGATGTCCTCTACAGAACACAACAGGTGTTATCCATGCAGACTACTTTATTTTTTAAAGAAAGCTCTGAAAGTGATGTCCTCTACAGAAGATAAAAATGCATTGTTGGGTCTCAGGAGGATGAGTTTGGCAGAAAAAAGAGACTTCACAACCCAGCATGTTTCACTTGAGATTATATAAATATTTATTTCCTTCATTTCAGCTCTGGTGTATCCTCATGCATGCTAAACAGGTCGATAAAGTACTGTAGTCTGAAAACAGTCAGTATCAAAGAGAGCTAGTCTAGGTAGTTACAGAGTTCCTTCAACAGACAACCTGCTGGGTTAGTGTTCAGCTCACAGGTGAAAAGAAAGCAGAGATATGTCACATGGAAAAAGGCAAACAGTATGAGAGTTATGTTTCTGAGCCTGTCCTTGGTTCTTCAAGCTCAGCGAGTTTGAGTCAAACAGTCTTTACAACACAGCTCACTCTCCAGAGTTAATACTCCCTGGTGTTTCTGTTTTACATGAACACACTGTAAATGTGTGTGTGTGAGTGTGTGTTTGATAAATAACATGTGCAGGTCAAGTACAGTTTTTCGAGCTCCTCCCTGTGGGCGAGCAAGAAGCAGAGAAAGAGGAGTGGAGAGAAAGAGAGGAGCCACGGGGAGCGGCTTTCCTGAGAGACGACAGCGAGAGGCCACAGTTACATCCAGGGTTCCTGTTAGAGACGTCTGTCAGAGGAGCTGACAGTCGTCTCACGTGTGTAAAGCAACATGTGTGATCTCTGAGGGCAGCAGGGGGAGTGGTTACATCAGGTGGATGTAGGATCATTAGGGTCAGGTCAGATAGCAGCTACAGTAAAGGAGGAAGCAGAGAACATCCGCTCAGCTCGCTTCATTCAACGTGAAAAAAAATGTTTTTAATTTAACTCACATCAGTCTTTGAGTGATCACAATTTAATTAGTGGCCTCTTCATCGTTCACACTGTTGTCAGGTTCCTTAAAACAGGCTGCAGCTTTTTGATGTCTTGTATAAACAGCATACAATACGTAACAATTGATAAAGACCACCATGACACATTGTTCATTTATGAAAATGTGTTTGTTTTTCAGCCACATACTTTAGGCTGCTTTTTTGCATCTAGGTTTGATAGAGAAGAGTTCAGCATTTTTGACAGTAAAGTCTTTACACTGCTTCATAATGTTGAATCAATAAAATGTTATATTAAGTTTGATTTTATAAAATCTCCCAAAGCTTTTACTTTTTTAAATTTAATGCTTTTTTTTAGCCCTTTCTTAGGTCCTCCAACCAAGAACTTCCTTTTTATTTCATCTGCAGCATGGGCGTGGCCTTTTTTCAGTCCATAACATCCCCTAAGATATGTCCTGACAGCTCTCAGGTCAACAGTAGACACACAGACCTCTCAACCAGGCACCTTCAGCGGTGTGAAGCTGGAAAAAATACCTTCTTTAATTATGTCCCTCTGGTGCCCCCCTACCAGTCCCTTCTAAGTCCCTTGTTTCCTCTCACTGGTGTTTTTAAGCCTCTTTGTGAAACGCTTTGTTTTAGCTGCTGTCTCTTTAAGACTCCTTGCTCCACAAACCCCCTTCACTCTGATTGGCAAGCCCTTTGGAAGCCCGCAGTTAAAAGATCCTTATGTGATGACGTCATCATTTCAGGGAGTCTGGTTAAGATCCCATGCTGATTTTAGAACACACCATTTTGATCCATTTACAGACAGATTCAGGGATTTTTTGCAACATGTGAGTATGTAGAAGTTTGAAAATCTGCACGTTGAGTCTGAACATCCAGCTTTGTTACTGTAACTCTGTGTTTAAAACTTGGGGTAGCTGAATACCCCCTCTTTAAGTTTGATAAAATAACTTTATGATGCAGATTAGCAAAACATTTAAAAGTCAAGCTTTATCTGGTCTGTCTTTAAGAAGAGAAATTACTGCCCCCTCTGCTGTGACACTTTGTATACTTAGGTCTTTGAGTCAGTTGCAAAGTCATTTCACTTTATTTTTTTCTCATCTTGTCAATTTACGACCATGTTACAATCTGATCAATCACTAACAGTCCTTCAATGGCTTCATGATTCTGTGGTTTGGACGACGTGGTAGATTTAATAAAACCTTTATGTTAAAATATATATTTCTTTTGATATTAATTCTATGGCTATATACCATCTTTTTTCAAATTTGTGGCTCTAGCATTTAGAGTCGTTGGTCTTAACAATACATAAAATATTATTAAGAACCCACATACATGCTTTTTATATGTTGATTTTTTTAATCAAAGATTCCATAAAATGGTACTTTTAGCTGCTTACAATATTTTCCATCCATCTATGTTCCAGGTCCTAGTTGTCTTTATGCAATATATATATAAAAAAAAAAAAAGATCATAAACTGAGCCACTATGGAGGATTTGCAGCAATTATGTTCCTTAGCTCATGCATTCAGATGGATGCAGAGGTGGAAAAACACCAAAACAACCTCCACTAACACTCCACAAGAATTAGTCCTCTACATGTGTCCTAGAGTCTGACCCCTAAAAAAGGATGAATTTGATGACTTGTTGCGGCAGTAGTTGAAAAGAAAATGATAAACTATGGTTTGTTTTTGGTTCCCCCTATACACAGAAAGAGCATTTTCAGCAGCTGTAAAACCAGCAACATGTGGACCGTACTGTCAGTGAATTCCCCACTGGTGAGCTACAATGATGGATGAGAAAAAACATGTTTTTCATGATATGGGGCTTTTAAAGGCTTGGTTGGTTTGAAAAACTTCTCCTCATGTTTTTATAAAAGTTAATCTGTGTGCAGATATTCTCTGCTTCCCCCTTGTACGCTTTACATAAAAACCTTTCTGCACAGTAACAAAGATATTAGATCACACATGTTGTACACCCGGACGTCCTTTACACACGTGTAGGAACCCTGCAGATATCATAACTCACAATAAGGAAACATATAAGTGTAGAATATGTGACACAGCACTCACTGACAAACACACGGAGTGAGAGGTAACATCTCTGTCCTGTACAACACGTCAGCAGCTATTTACACGTCACAAAACCATGGGACAGGTGAGTGGGATCATGTATGTACAGGAGGGCGTCGCTCTGGTTCAGAGGTCTCAGTAAAGAGGTTTCAAATTCCTTTGAAATCATGTAACTTACATATATATATTCATATATATAATCATGGCAAGTTTGCACAAGAAACTTGTAAGGGTTTTAAATGCATATTGACTCTCAGGCTTCATAACACAGCATCATCAATTCATGCATAGAGGAACGAGACTGAGAAAACACAAAGGCTACATAACGATCTGAGAGAGCACGCTGCTGCATATCCTAAAATCATGTTTCTCTTTAAAACACTCAAAGAAACAAAAAGCTGCAGCAAACAGAAGAGAAGAGTGGATATTCATGGTGATCTATCAGTGAACTGCGTTGAATACTTTGAGTTTCCTGTGTGACCTGACAGAAGTCAAAAATAGAAAAAACGAAGGAGTGAATTCGTAAAAATAGAAAACAGAGTGATAAAACTAAAAGAGGAGGATGTGGCTGTAGAAAGAGTCGTTCTTCAAACCAAAAACTGGTCCTTAGACGTCCTCTTCCTCCATCTCCTCACGCGGACCTCACACTCTTCATCCTGTCCGTTTTAAAGGCTGGACACTGAGCACAGTATCATATGTGTACAGTGTGTGTGATGTGTGTAAACTCAACTGCTGTTACACACAGGTGCTGCATTTGGAGCGGGGACACGAGTCTCAGTGTCCGGGTTTACTTTGGGAACCTCTGAAAGTAAAGGGTGGAGTCGTCAAACAGCGGGTTCTTCACCTCCATCTCCCCCGTCTGCAGAGAGACAGAGACTCTCAGTCACACAGAGCAAAGTGTGGAAGATAAGCATAAAACAGTCTCAAAATAATGAGCAGTCAACCCACAGGTGTTTCATGTGCTGAGATTAAAGCAGCAGCCGACAGGAGGAAACATTTGTTGATTTTATCCAGACTGTCACAATCAAGTGCTTCAGATACGACTGTTTGAGCTGTAAGTCACCAAAAGTCCCAGATTTTTTATTTTTATTTCTTGAAATCCTCCAATCTAATATGTTAAAGGTATATCTTAATGGTTCTAAAGAAAAAGAATAAAACAGAGAAAAAAGGAAAAAATAGTTTTGAATACAAATGTCTGTATTTGAGAAGTAATAACAGATTAAAAACTACTTTGACAGAAATATTTTGCCAAACAGGATCATGTGTATAATGAACAGGAAGGGTAGTTACAGTCTCTGTGAGGATTATCTGTTTGGTGTTGACTGCAGTGACACCTGTGGACAGTTTTGGTAGTGTTTTTTCTTTTTTAAATGAAGGCTGTTTTCCAAACCACCTAGATTAGTATGAATGTAGTTTGTGGTCAGACAGTTCTGTTGGGTCTTTTTGTACATCTTTACATTTCAGTAAGTAACATGCAAAGAGATTACCAGGTGGTCCATTTAACATCAATCAGTGGTAAAGAACAGATATGTTTGATAAAAAGTAAGTAAAATGTGAATGAAATTAACAAGTGAACAAACAAGTTTTTTTTTTAATTAGCTTTTTTTCGTGTTTTATCCCTTTAATTATTTTCAATGTTTGAAGATAAATCTTAAATTTAAAAAGAAAAACAAAAATTTCATCATACTTTATTTTTAAGCTCACACCCAAATTCATATTGTTTATTGAAATTTAATCTGGAACACACTGCCTTTTTATTTTTTACAGCTGATGGGAAAAAAATCATGTATGGTGACCATCTAATGTCAGTGTTGTTGTATTGTAGCTGTAATGCTGACTTCTCCCAGAAGGTGGCAGTAACTTACCTAAACCTGAGTGCCACCCACAGGTGGAAACACAGTTAGATCTTTCCACATCTAGTCGTATAAGAAGCTGAAACGATCTCACAGGTAATGTTTGCTTCTACCTAATTACAGTTTTTCTCAGTTGCTTTGGTACATTTCTGAAATCATCCTTGTTATTTGCAAAACATTAAGTGCATTTCTCAAAACAGTTTGTACAAATATCAGAACACCATGGATTACCTGCAAAAGCCAGTCTTTTACTCAAATTCTTAGTTTATCCCTCAAAAGTCAATTTCCATCAGTGAACGTGTCATTGCATCAGAATAAGGAGTCCTAGTGTCAGTGTGTATGGATAGGTCAGTCAAAGTGCTGAGTCATGTTGTCAGTATAACAGTTCACTCTGGAAGGATGTTCTGATGTAAACTATGCCTAACGGTTTGATGACAGTTATTATAAATTATAAGTTACATCTTGGTGTGTGTGGGAGATTGATTACAAGAGACTGGACAAAAGTCACTACACTTTACACTTTTACTTTTTATGCTGTAATTTGTTGACTGACCCCATCATTGGGATACAGAAAGAAGAATAAGGTGCTGCATTGCACAAAGAAAAAAAAACAAGTAAGAAGTAAAAGTAAAGTAAAAAAAAAAAAAAAAAAAGTGATCTTAGGATAGTCTCTTTGGGCTGTCCATGCAGTGCTGTGGGAATTACAGAGCACTGCAGTCTTCCTACACCTCCTTATGTTCCTGTATGCTGGACCACAAATTCTCATCCACATCAAAACAAAGATCTTCTCTGTCCACAAAACGTCTGAGTGATTGAGAGCACAGTTGTTCTCCCAGCTTTTGGCTGCATCCTTTAACCAACCTGGGCTGTTATAAGCTGATGATTGAGATCATGGTCCATAGGTGTGATAGATCTTTATTGTCCTTTACAGGAAATCTGTTGTTTCTGCACAGAGGAAAGTACACACACAGACTTACCAGTTGATGGTTCATGAGATGAACCTTTGAGCTTTTTCAGAAAACTGGTTGATCATTGGTTGATCTGATGCGTCACACATTTCTATTTGTAAGAGAAAGTGAAGATTGACCAGGGAGCAATTTACCAATCCAGACAGATTTAGAAAAACAGGCTAATGAGATTGTGTGGGAAGATGTTTGACATATTATGATAACTTGTTCAACCTTTTTGCATGTAAAGATTTATGCATTGAACTAAAGACTAAATGTTGTGGGTAGTGAGACTATTCAACAGAGACCCATGATAATCCATTTAGATCAACATGACAAAAGCAACTAATACTGTAGGAAACAGCAGAGAATTGTACAGATTCATTTGCATGGATGTCCGAAAGCATCTGCATCTTGTTCAAAGGAATGAGAAACTGCTTTTCTGATGTGCACAAGTGACACAATGATGTGAAGACTGAACAAGTTGTTTAGAGAATTTCAATTCTGATCTGAGGAATGAACCAAAGCAACTGAGAAAAACTGTAATTAAAGTCCATATAAAACATTTGTTAACTCTATAACGCCAAACGTATCATATTTGATACATGACTTTTTCAGCCCTCCACATGAGCAGTGTGGTATTTTTTATCCTGAAAAACCTGATGTGTACAATCAGATACATGCAGTGCACAGATAAACCAACACTGGGTAGTAAGTCACTCATTAGCCGTCCTTCCAGTGACACTCTAAGACTGCCATGACTCAGGACTTGGACACAGGTGGTTTTTCAAGAAGAACTTTGCCAAGTTTCAAAAGGTTAAGGTAAGAAAAACATTACAATATTTACTGGCACATCAATAGGAACAGTTACTGGGTTCATGCAAAGTAAAAATACTAAAAAATTCACAATATATGTTTGAGTAAACCGTGATGAAGATGGCGTATCAAATTTGATACAATGGGTACATAAGGTCATGTAACTAAAACAGTCAATCGCCATTTACTTGTATTTCATGCATTATATCTAAAATCAAGCAGCATACAGTCTTTTTATTTTTAAATTACCTAGTTTGGTACATTTAGTTAAAAACTAGGTATGAAACTTTCTGTACTGCTGTATGAAAGGATGGCCTGGATCGTTCCCCAACATGGGAAACCCGACAGAGATGCAAGCAGTGCACAGGCCACTTTGCCCATGTGTACTGTCATGCGGAGCGCATCTTTGCTTAAACAAGGAGAGAAACTGTTTTCAGGCCTTGCACCATGCAAAATAAAAGGTTGTAAACCGCAGAATGAGTAAAATACTAAAATGTTATTTTTTTCCAGGCTTCCACCCAGCCA
Organism: Halichoeres trimaculatus; assembly: GCF_033239565.1. Lineage (NCBI taxonomy): Eukaryota > Metazoa > Chordata > Actinopteri > Labriformes > Labridae > Halichoeres > Halichoeres trimaculatus. Next base: position 37,025,300 of record NW_027437183.1, on the reverse strand, counting down.
GTTCCATTGTTGGCTTTCTCACTACTGCATGATGGTAGCACTGTTTATGTTTGGAAGCATTTGTTACATTTGTTTGTGATTTATTATGTTTTTGTTTGTTCAGGAAAAAAACAATCATTGAGCATTGTGACCTGATGCATCAAATATGATACAAATTGAAACTCAAATATGGAAAGTGATATTTGAACATTTTTTGGGGGGGTTGTTCAGAGGGACCAATCAAGGCTCCAAGTTCAAAGAACTGGAATTTTCTGTTGATTATTTAATGGTTTGGACTTTATAGGGTTAACTTTTTTTCAAACCACATGTGGATTATAAGAAGGCGGTCTTTCCTTCAGCTGTAATATAAAATGTTATAAAATGTTATAAAATGTTATAAAATGTTATAAAATGTTATTGCGCAGCATAAATGTATTTATTTAAAAAACCTAAATATAACTTTAGGTATAAAATAAAAATCATATATGATGAATTCTGCTTTAATACAATGCTACGCATTTTCCGTTTTTTTTCTATTTCTTAAATAGGACACTAAAATCTCTCCTCCAAAAACCTTTAAAAAAAATATACAACAGTTAAAAGAATCCTTCATTGAAATAAAATAACTTCCTCCCAACACTGATTGATTTACAAGAAATGCTCCACCTGGCAATCTTTTTTCATATCTATAACAGAAATGTCAAGATGTGCACGTAGTTAATTTAGTACATCAGCTGAACTTCTGCAGAACAGACGCACTACAGACTACACTCACATGTAGCAGCAAATAAGCGGTTTGGAAAACAGCCTCGGTTTCCCATGAGCACTCACTGTCAAACAGATGTGACGCTTGCCAAAATGTTTATTTGTTTTGAAAGTAAGAATCCTCTTTTTAGCTCTGTTTTTCTTTTTACAAGACATTTTTCCCAAGATGCAAAGCGGAAAGGCAGTGTATTTGTTTGTAGTTACGTAGGGTCATTGTTTGAAATCCCTTCCTCCTAACAGTTGTAGTAGAGTGCTGTGGGTGAGTTAGCTGACCTGTTAATATGAACCCAGTGTAGTTTCAGTGAGTTAATCATAGGTTCAGACTCTGCAGGTTTTACTCACCGGTGCCAAGCCAGGACACTCGTACACTGTGAAGTCTCCTTCATCATTCTCCTCATCCGTTGATGCTCCCGAGTCAGGAACCTTGGGCTCGTCCCGTTGTCTGCAAACAGACAGACACACACAGAGTCAATATTCATAAGATAGCAAATCATTTGGAGAGGCTTCGAGGTCAGACGAGGACACGACAAACACGCGCCCTCCAAAAGACGAGCACGGCGGGGGATGACTCACTTCTCCAGGGAGAGCATCTGCTGCTTCTGGTGCTGGTAGTGGTACATCTGAGCGCTGTGGTCCAGCTTCTTGTCCCCGGGCTGCAGAGCACAGAGAAGCATGAGGAGCTCAGGGGGTAAAGACCTCAGGTCACATTGTTCGTCTGACATTCAGCGCAGCAGCATGTGTCCGCTCTGCACATGCTGCTCAGACACATTTGTCCTTTTCAGGATGACTCAGGCGACTTTGTTTCCCAGCTCAGGTTCATTCAGGCTGACATTTGCAGAAAAGCATTCACAGTTTTACATGTCTGTCTTTCTTCTAAATGAGATGATAAGTCCGGATAGATGTGTTTAGTTAATATGAATTTAAATGTGTATTATCTATTTAGCCACTTGAGGGCAGCAATCTTAATAATGTGAGCACGTGAATGATCAGTGGGCTGCTATTTACTGATCCTGCAGGAAGAGAACGACCTTCATTCAGAGTCACGTTTGTCTCCCTGTGATAAGTCACTTGGTTACTTCAAATGTGCTCGGATAAATCTGGATATAAAATGGTTTTACTTTCTTAGTGGTAGTTTTCTGTGGAAGCAAATTCTTTCTATGAGGCAGAATTTTGGAAACAACGCAGATAAACATTTTAACATGATAATTAATTTTCTCTGTAAATCTACAATAATGTGTAACGTCACAGAGGGTCTCTGCTCACCATGTTGTCAAAGGTTTGGGCTCTCATCAGTCCATAGACAGGGTAGTCCACCTTCTGAGTCAGACGCACACTTTTCTGCAATCTGCAACAACAAGAGAGATCATTAGAGATACCATGAAATAGAGACAAATAGATAAATAAATAGAGATAAAGTGACATTTTTTCCTGACTTCTTATGACTATCATTCTGAAATTTCTAAGTGGATCGCCTTTTTTCCCATCAAATGCTGAGGATGGTCATCTAAATCATCAATTTCCCAACAGTCAATCATATAGCATAGAGGTTACACAACAGATTTATGCTGAAGTATAATCTGATCAGTGCCAGAATTGGGAAGATAAAATCAATACCATTAGTTTCTGAAACAGCAATGAAAATTACTGCAGTGTATTTTTCATTACTTTATTATTTTTAAAACGAAACAGAACAAAATGCAAGGCTTGCAGAGCAGGTTTCCTTATCATGTCCCCCCCTTCCCCCAAGACACATATATGATTGTACATTAGTAACTTCAAAGAGTGACACTCATCAGCAGATCATTGACTCAAGAGACATAATTGTTAAGTATCACTTCAAGGATGCAGAATATGCAGCCCTGTTTCCACCAAGCAGTCCGGTTTGGATCAGTACTGTTTGGTACAGGTAGGCCTGTCACGATAACAAATTTTGCTAGACGATAATTTTCCAAAATATTATTGTCGTATAATAAATTTAACAAACGAGATAGAAAAAAAAAATACAATGAAAATGAAATGGACTCTCTTTTAGAAAAAAATACATGTCAATGAAAATGATTAATACTAATCAAAAACAATAAAAACATAGACCTTGTCTCTAAAGAAAAACAAAACTCCAAAAAACAACAACAATAAAAACTATAGCCTAAATAAAAGGGAGTTTATACAGTTCCTGAATTGTTTGTAACATGTACTTTTCCCCAGTCAATCCGTACTGTCTGTCAAACATTTTGAACATTTCTGGCTTTCAACCGTATTGAAGGGCTGCATTTCTTTGGCAATGTATCTGTCTTTGAGCGCCCACCATTTGGCGCTTTTATTTCTATTTACTTTGCCGACCAAAAGCCTCAGTAAGAGCGGATTGTCAAAGAACAAGGCTCCGCTGCACCTCCCCTTCTTCTTCTTCATCGCCACTATTTTCAAACAAATGCGACATATCAGCTGGTTGGTGTTCATGAGCTCACACTTTGTTCATTTTGATAAAAAACAAAATATTCCCACACTGGGACTGTGGCAGGCGGCTTAAGAACCGTATCTTTGGTGCCATCACTCATATTAGCATGTGTTTCTTCCTTACCCCTCAGGACGCTCGCTTCAGCTCTCTCCGTGTGTACGCGCGAGCAGCCCCGTCTTCACCCCAAAGATCACATTTTTGACAGATGCTCACTCCGCTATAAATCCTCTAAATCCGCTATAGAACCTATGCGCCCTGATGTTAGGAAAGATAGACGTGGTGAGCCATCTTCTCATTCAGCCTCTTTGGTGGAAAGAGAGGAGGAAAACAAACATGCATGCACGTGTCAGTTTATCGAGGCTGGCAAACTTACCGAGGACGTTTTTATTTATCGTTCGGTTAATTGATTTATTGATTATCGTGACAGGCCTAGGTACAGGTTGAATCTGGGGATGTCCCAATCCCAGTCCCTAATATTGGATCGGGCCGTAGTAACATGTGAGGATGTGATGATGGTGAGATCAGTCTGACAACAGAAGTTTTCCCTGGTGTTTCTGCTGGGCCTCGCAGCACACTAGATTGATCCCTTGCCATGGATGGTTCATGTCAGTTAAAATTAGAATCTAGTTTGTAGCAAAATAAGTATTTCCATGAAAGGAGAAAGACATGACATAGTCCCATTGGTGTTCAATATGTACGATTGAACTCTCTCACCATCTTTGGAGAGTTGTGTTCAGGGCAACCTCTGATTCTAGCCTGCTGTATTACATGCATACAAGTTGTCCACCACTCAGGGTTTCCTGAAAGCCGTAAGAAGCGTAGAATTATTATTATTTTTAAACTAAATTTAGAGAGCAAACTGGTCATTTCTGCAAATGTTCAGAGAAGACAGACTCAAGGGGTGTTGATGAAATTCTCTCTATTCTGCGTGATGTTAAGACATGTTTCCAGCTTCGTATGTGATACATTCAAGTACCCTCGGAAACTTGAGAATCTGACAATTACCCCAGTTTTTTCAGGTTTTAGATTGAACAAATGGCTTGTAAATGCCAGTCATTTAAAAAATTATTTTTTACTAGTTTATCTCCAAACCCAAAAATTGGATTGGGACTCTGTTACGATACTCAATATCAAATAAACGGGATCAGGATCGGGGGGCAAAATATGCTGATTGGGACATCCCTGGTTGAATCAGTAAAGCTTGATCCTGTTTGTGTTTCCACAGCCTACCATGCACCCTCTTGGTAGGTGGTGTATGAGCCAGATGCTGATAGCAAAGTCAGCTTTGTAATAGTATGACAGCATAGCAGTGTACCCGCTAATAAATCCAACAAAGAAGAAAAACGCAATGAGAGCAATAATGGAAGACATTCAGCAATTTGTCTTCTTTGTGATTGGCTCTTTGTTAGCCTCTGTCACACAGGAAGTGATCATTCTTTCCACAATCAATGGACTGTAGTGTTTCTAGCTCCACCTTCTGGGGTCAGATTAGTATGTATGGCACCCGGGTCGGCAATTTGGGGTCCTGGCCTGATTTTAGTCAAAGGAAATGCCACAAAATGTGAGCAAAACCAAAAGAAACCAAACCAAACTGCTTGGTGAAAACGGGACTTTTGTTTCCACTCCTTGAGGTACTGGCTCCTCATCTGTGTACGTTTGAGATCTGAAGGCAGATAATCCAGGGCTGGATTCCAGACCTTGATAAATAAGTTATCATTGGTCTATAGGAATGCACTTGTGCTTTCATGAGGCATTACACTGAAGATCTCCCTACACCAGTGTTACTGTGAGTGGTGTGTCCTCAACTCAACTCTTTACAACACAATTTGCACATTTGCTAGCAAGAAGCCGAAGTTTGTCGATCGATATTTGATAATTGACCTTAGACTGAGTCCTGCCCTCAAATGTGATGAGCCAGACACAGTGGGTAAAGCCATTCCCATACATTCAGACATTCTCTGCCTGGACGTCCATTGAAATGAAGAAAGTCAGTTTTCGTTCAGTTTCATGAAGTATGTCTGAGATTTTTGGTTCAAAAATGACCACACTGTGTTCATGGGGTACACGCAACTCTGACACAAGGTATCCTGAGAGGCTCTTTAACCCTTTCCTAAGACACACTGAACAGAGAAAAGTGTCTTCTTTGGATAAAGTGTGCAGTAGACCACACAACATCAGCTCTGTGTGAATCAAATGAAGAAGGATGACTCTATCTGTTCTAAGGTCAGCTGACATGGTCAGCTGACAAGCAGCAGATTGTGACTCTGCTGTAAAGAAATATAAAGTTATCTTTCACACTAGACGACCACTGAGTCTGACGGACATTTGGGGATTTTCTCTAACATTAGCTCAAGTTAGATAACTTTAGCCTAACGTTAGCACCTAGCAGTGTTGTTCATCATGTCTCTTCGTTTGTTGGGAGTTCATTGGCCTGTTGTGTTCTAGTTTTTGTACTTTGGTGATCGTACATCATCGTGTATAACAACGCTGATCTTGTTGTCTGAGACTACATGTGGTTTATCAGGTTTGCTCTGGGAGCTGTAAATTTAGTCTGGAACTGAAGCTTTTTATCAACCTTCCCCACAATAAAATGATTCATATAATCCTGTAATGTGGAATTTAGAGCCTTTTGGGGAATGAAAGATGACCTCTGATATTTCTGTCTACAAAAATCATCAAACAAATTACATACTTTTATAGTTACTGACCCAATTCTGTCTGAGAGAGTACTGAAAACCGATTCACAAAAAAAAAAATTATCAGCACCATGTTTGGGTACCTAAACCCATCCTTTTGACTGAGGGAGTGGAAGAGTAGGTGATTTTCCATGCTGGACATGAACACAGCATTGCAAGTTTATATGTTGAGAAATAAATACGTTAAATTGAGACACTTTGAGATTTTGTTATCAAACAGATTAATATCCATTACTGCATTAACACAAACAAAAATACCAAAAATTGGTTCTGTTGAGTATCAAAACCCATTGCCAGGCACTGGGCTTCTGTATCGTATCAAACATGATGAGTAGCCATCTCTACCAGTGTTCCTCATTGAGCTGATTTCTAAGCACTTCCTCCCATTTTTGGGTGGTATCATCTGTTGCTGTATCTGCTGTTGATGGAATACAGAGTAAAAGTGAGAAATTACATACTCCAGATTCTCCATCTTTAGTACAACATTTCTGCTTCACTGAAGATGGCATTTACCTCTGATATCAATAATTCTTTTTAAGGTAGTAGGGATGGCTACCTTTCACATTTGACAGGATACGGTACTAATGCCCGGTACCTTGTAATTATGGTTACATGGTACTCAACAGTACCAATTTTCAGTACTTCTTGTGTTTATGTGGTAAAAATTTCAATTTGCTTAACTACATTTTTTTTAAAATTTGACATATTAATTATTTTATATTTGACCTTGCAATGCTAGATCACCTACTCTTCCACTTTCTCACATTCAAAAGGATGTGTTTAAGTACCTAAACATGGTACCTTTTGATTTTATGTTAATTGGTACCTGGTACTTCTAACAGAATTAGGTCAGTACCTACCATATTTTCCACACTACAAGGCGCTTCTGAGTATAAGGCGCACCTTCAATGAATGGCCCATTTGAAAACTGTTTTCATATATAGGGCGCACCACATTATAAGGGGCATAGAATAGAAGCTACAGTCGTGGCTGGGGTTGCATTATGCATCCGCTAGATGGAGCTGGGCTTAAGGGAATGTCAACAAAACAGTCAGATAAGTCAGTCAAACTCAGGCTACATCCACATGGACCGGCACGTTTTTCTATCGGACTATTTTCTGTGCCATTTTCAAAAAAAGTGCGCTGTAAAGACTAAGCCGTTTCTGCCGTCAACAAAAGCCGTTTCCAGAGATCAGTTCAAATGCCAGACCTTTGGGGGGCGCTGTATTGCTCTAACAATAAACAAGAGAAGAAGCCCGGGCCAGCCTGTGAGCCAACGTTAGCACTTACAGGAATTCCTCTTTACAGGTTCTCACCGCTATTACTTCGTCAACTGCTACGGTAGCCATGATTAATTAATATTGATCCATATATAAGGCGCATCGGATTATAAGGCGCACTGTCAGCTTTTGAGAAAGCTGAAGGCTTTAGGTGCGCCTTATAGTGCGAAAAATATGGTATAAAAGTTTCTAATTCGGTACCCATCCCTATAAGGTAGTAATGTCAGGAGTCATTCGATTTTAACTTCTCAGGGTAAATGTTCGATCCAGAGCGAATTGTTGCTGCTCTTTGTGCAGATATCTGTTCATGGAGAAATGTAAATCCTCCTCAGATTACAAACAATGGGAGCCAGGATGCTGTTACAGCAGATTGTGTTCCTCCTGCTTTTACTCTCCATACAGACACAAAAACCTACTGACACCTGATAGGTCAAATACTAAAACACTTCCAAGAGAAAAATCCGACCCTACCTACAGATAATATGCAAAAAAAGTATGATGAGAAATCATTGGTTTATCAAACTTCATGCAGAAATGCTGAAACATGCCAAGTTTCTTCTTACCTGACCCAACAGGCGCCCGCGATGATCAGAGCCATCGAGCCGGCCGCGATGAAGACACTGCTCATGACTGAAAAGAAAAACATACCCACAGTCAGAGGGAGAGAGTACTGAGCAGATCTAGAGGTTCTGTAGGAAGACATGGTCCCTGACTGAACATCTGGAGAAGTATCTGCAGCAGAGTGGAGCTGCTGGAAATAACCAGGAGTCAGTGGAGCTGCCTGGTTTCATCCTGCAGAGCCAACAAATAACAGCATTGATGGCAGAAATGAAGCGAGGCAGAACTAATCAACTGAAATGTACGAGCTCTGTTCGACTTAGCACCGATGTTAATCTGAGGTCAGTCTCGAGAGTTTCCAAAGCATGAGGTGCCCACGCTTTTTAGAGATTTGAGTTTAATAAAAACAAACTCTACGTGTTCAGCAGTCATGATGGAGGTCTTTTAAACCTTGGAGTCTTTCGTAACATTTAATTCCATGACCAAAATGACGCATGTTTATGTTTGAAATGAGATCTGGGTGATCCCCAGGATGTTTTTCCTAAAAAATGCGGCTGATTAAAAACACCCTGAGGGGAGCAGAAGCTTACAGTGGGTGAATCTGTGAGTTTTTTATAAGATGATTAACCAATCAACGTCTGACCTTCAGCAGAAAATACCAAAACCATGATGAGACTTGCAGAAAACTGCGTCAGACTTTTCAACACTATCTCTGAGGTTGTTAATGAAGTAACACTGAACACGACGTGTTCACCAATGATGATACCTTGACCCTTTAGTCTGACTCACTCTTACATAGCCATCCATCAGTGAGGAGCCTTTAAAGCTGGATTAAGAGCTCTAAGGCAGACTAAGAGCAATAAGTGTTACTGTTTCCACCCCACGCAGTCAACTGTTTTACACCAACATTTGGAAAAAGCAAATGAACTTGTGCCCATGGTTTAGAAAAAAGCAGCTTCAAATCTACTGTAAAGATTTAAAAGATTTAAAAAATTATCTGTGTGGATGTGCTTTAATATCTTCAAATTACTCAAAGACCAAACTAAAGAAGAGAGGAAATCTCAAAGTCAGTGAGCAGATGTTTCAGTAAAAACCTTTTGATCCAGCCAGAAACTGAAAAGTGGTCACAGACTGAGATCTGACAGATCTTACACCCCACTTTCAGACAATTACAAAGTTGGAGAACATTTCAAGGACCAATGGTTTTATGTTCAAGCAGGACCTGGAAAAACCTGGAAAATCCGGTCCATGCATTCATCTGGACCGGGGTTAATGTCACAGTGTCTTTACAGTTCCCTCTAAAAACATCAGTCAGACAACTGCTACTGCTCAGGTCCTCACTAAGACCACGGAAGTGGATTACATAAGTCCAGGTTAAAGGTCTTTACAATGGCTCCCTGTTCGCTGGGAAACAGATTTTAAATACTGGAGCTGGTTTCTAAAGCTCTGAACAGGCGGGCTGTGACTAGAAGGGTGATTTCCTGCAGACCGATCACAGGGCTGTAGCCCTCTGTGTTGTTCTGTCACAAAGACACAAGGTAGACATCAGGTTATGTGAATACACTTCTGTGTCTACATGGGACTACAGGGCTACAAGAACTACAATTTTTGCTACAGCAAAGATTCAACACAGAACCAGGGGGTTAAAATGTGACCCCACACCTACAGGCTCCGCTTTTTATGCAGACAAATTAATATGATCGTTTAAGTTTAAAGGGGACATATCATGGTTGTTTCTCCTTTTCACTATGCTAGGATGCCTGTAAAGCATTTCTGCCCTCAGTACAAGTCATTTAGTCCCTTCATTGCCCCACAATAGCGTTCTCAATATCCTCATTTTAGGCCATTCTGAAGATCTCGTTGGAACGCTCCGTTTCCAGAATGACCTCCAGTAACCCCACAACGTCACAGCCCTTTGTGCTCTGATTGGTCAGTTCAATCAGAGGGGCAGAGGGGGTAGAGCCAGGGGGCGGTTTTTGCAGCATGGCGGTATTTACAAAATCGCCACATTGAATGGGGCAAACCGAGCGAGTTTGCTGTTTGCCAAAACTTCACCGTAAGGCATTGATAGCACTAATAAAATGGCAGAGTGTAGGATACGTCCTTTTGTATTGTACCCTGAGTCAGACCTGGACAGTTCTGCAGCTCAGGAGGAAGAAAATCCACCTGGACACAGATCATCTCAGGACGCTTCAGTGTGGTGAGTCAAAGCGGTACTGTAACATGTATAGTTTATATGTGGAAATATAGGCAGACTTCACCAATAAACTATTTCTATAACAGGGCTCCTTCCTGCTCCTTCACTTTTCTCTGTCTGTTTTATCCATCATGCTGAAAGTGTAGTCTAAAGATCGCCTCTACCGTCAGTTCCTCACTATGTTGTTACCGCAGCATTATTGTGGTCCAGGTTCACAGTGCATGTCAGAACAAGCATGCAAATATCACAGTCTCACAAGTATTATGACGTCTGCTAAAACTACGGTGTTTTAACTGCTAATTCATCATGTAAAGCCGAGCTGCTCAGCAGAGCAGAGTCCCTGCATCCAGCACTCAGTCAAGTCAGCCAGAGCTAGTAGGGAGCTGTATTTATAGTCGGCTCTTGGTGGGTGTATCCCTCGGTGGCGGTTGTGTGACTAACTGACATCACAGAGGAGGAGCTGCTTTATCAGATTACTCCAATAAAAAGAAAGGATCCTCGTGTCATCATGAAGGTCGAAATCTCAAAGCCAAATGTCAATGACCTATTTTCAGAGGCATCAAATCTCGTTCTAGGATATCAGAAAAAATACAATATCTCATTTTTTGAAAATTCGGGGGGTGAAAGGTCTTGTTTTCAAACTTATTATATTATATGTAAGTATTAAATCAGGCATCAGCATGACATGTCCCCTTTAATGATTACATTGTAGGCTGCCTATTTCACAACTAGCCGGGGACTACAGCTGGAAATTAGCCGTACAGGCTAGAGCTGCCTCTTTTACTGCATAGTGAATTAAAGGGGACTGTCCAAGAAACAATAGCCGAATAAACTTAACTAAACTAAACTAAGTCTCTGTGGGTTCTGGCTTTGAGACATCTGACCAACAGAAATTTCCTGGTGTTGGTTTTTCCTCTGAGTGAAGTGGTCTGAATCCAGTCCTGAGCTCAGAACAGAAGCTGGGGTAACAGGAGGTGGACTCACTGATGAAGACGTGGTCATTGGAGGGGTAAGGGATGATGACTGGGTCTCTGAGCAGAGCGGGCGTGTGGTTTGTGGGTGTGGCAGTGGTGGGCACTCTGGTGAACTGGTCTCTCTGGGTTGCAGGCAGCTCTGTGGTGGATCTATTTCGGGCAGGACCAGGCTCAGTGGGCTGCTTGGATTCAGGTTTAGAACCATCCTGGACGGGTGGAGCTAGATCAGATAAAGGATAGAGAGTTATTCAGACAGCAGGGTGGGTGGGTGGTACACAAAAGAAGTGTCCTTCTCAGTCACCTGGCAGCCGGGTCTCAGTCCTCTGCTCGCTGATGATGGCGGAGAGGACGTCAATCTCCTCGTCCAGCTCTGGGTAGGCACCCACCTTCCCTGCTGGGACACAAAAACCAGAACCCCTCACACAGAGTCCAGCAGGAAACTCATGCAGAGAGATCTAATTCTGATTGGCTGGCTTAGTGTATAACCTTCTTTTAATTAAAAGATCTACATATGTATAAAATAATATCATCTTAACGAAACACTTTGCAGCCCTTTTTTTGGTAAATGCTGTGGATTCAGTCTGAAAAAACACAAAAACAGAAAACAGCGCCCTTGTGTTGCCTAATAAAGTACTGCAGTCTCTGCTGTTTTGATGCCACGTAACTACACCTGCACCTCTCCAGCCTCACACAGCCCACAGTTTATCACGCTGACAAGTAGGAGGAAGTTCCAGTGATGCAGTGTGTGTGCATGTGTGTGTGTAAGTGTTTTGGAGTGTGTAAGGGTGGATGGGTAAGTGTGTGTGTGTGTGTGGTTGTAGAGGAATCAGTGTGGGAGGAAACGTGTGTGGAAACGTGTGCTCTTCATTCATTATAGTTCTATTTGGAGTGAGTGGGTGAAAAAAGATTGCAATGGGTCTTTTGTGTCAGCTTTTGTCCATGTGTGTGTGTGTGTGTGTGTGTGTGTGTGTGTGTGTGTGTGTGTGTGTGTGTGGGCGGTTGGCCTGCTGCTCTACTGTGAAGTCCGGCTGCTGAGTGTGGGCTGATGGCAGCAAAGGAGAAAGAGCGAAGAGGAGGAGGAGGAGGAGGATGTGGAGCGGGTTTTCCTCGGAGTCATGAATGTGAGGCATCGCTATGGAAACAGGGAGGAGGGAGAGGGAAGAAGAGGAGGATGGAGAGGAATGAAACCTGGACATGGTCAGTAGAGTCTCTCAGTCTCAGATATCAGAGTATTGGTGGAAAATCAGTGACAGCTCACATTCACTCACATACCACTTACAGATGGGAATCAGTCAGGTTTGTTGTTGTTTCCCTGGGATTAGACTGAAATATGTTTATGTGTTTTTAATGGTATTATTATTATATATACTTGAAATGTGCAATACCCTGACGGTAAAAACTTGTTTCTGTGTGCAATAAACTGACTGTGAAGTACATATCCCTTCAATAAGTGCAATATTTTCTACTCTTACAGTGTTTTTTTGGTACTCTACTATTTTTTTTGTATATTCTTTATTTAAGCTGTTTCATACTCTTTATTCACAGTGTTAACTTCTCTATTTTAAACTTTTTATATACCCTATATAAGTCTTTTGTACATAGGGATGGGTACCAAATTAGGTACTTTTATAGGCACCTACCATATTCTGTCAAAAGTACCAGGTACCGGTTCATGTAAAATCAAAAGGTACCATGTTTAGGTACCTAAATGTATACTTGTGACTGTGAGGGAGTGGAAGGGTAGACAATTTTCCATGCTGGACATGAACACAGCATTGCAAGGTTATTTAATGAAGGATAAATATGTGTAGTCAAAAATGCATGTTTTTTGTTACTAAACAAATTGGTATTTTTTATCACAGAAACACAAAAAAGTACTGAAAATTGGTACCGCTGAGTACCGGTACCAATTGCCAGGTACCGGGCATCGGTACCGTATCGTTTCAAATGTGAAAGGTACCCATACCTATTTGTACGTATCTTGATATCCTTTAAATCTTTTGTCTTTGACTCTCAGAGAGCCCTGCACAAGATTTCCAATGTATCTGGACTGTTGGTCCATCTGCAAATGGCAAATAAAAAACCTTGAATCCTTGTTTGGATCAATGTACGCTATCTAATACCTTATAGACAATAAAAGACTGACATGTTTTGTTTTCTACCCACTGAATGAATATTCAAATTAGTTATAGTTAGTTAATCATCATGGACATAAGGTGCAGACTCTCAGCTTCCATCTGAGGGTGTCCACATTCAAACTGGATGAAGTGTGTAGGAGTGTGAGCTCTTTAACATGTGCCACCCTCTTTCAAGAAGGGACCAAAGTGAGTGGACCATTGACTCAAAGGCTGTTTCATGGGCAGGTGTGGGCTATTTCATCATGTCACAATTACTTATGTGTGTAAAAGGTCTGGAGTGATTTGAGGTATGGTGATTTCTTTTAGAAGATTTTGCTCTAACGTGGTCAAAGGAGCGCTCCATGCAGGTGAAACAAGCCATTTTTAAATTGTGAAAACAGAAAAAAAAAAAACATTTGAGAAATTGCTTCAATTTTAGGAGTGGCAAATTTCTGAGAGAGAATAAAAAAGCACTGGTGACCTTAGTAACACAACAAGACCTGGACTTCTGCAGAAGGCAACAGAGGCTGATGATCACAGAACCATATCCATGGTGTGGAGTAGGGCTGGGACTACATGTTATACTCATGATCTGATTCTACGATAATTTTTGAGGTGTCTATTCCATTTAAACTGTGATTCTTTGATATTTACGATTTTTAGTTTGCTATTTTAACACCAGACCATGTGAAAACGTTAAATGATGATGATAATATCTACAGACTATATCAGAAGCCATATTTATCCATGAAAAGCACATCACATGAGTCAGAGAGACACATTTCACCCTCTGCTGGAGAAAAGTGGTAACATTTTTAAAATCCAGTTTATAAACAAAGACTAAAATGAAGAGTTTGAATTTGAAAAAAAAAAAGATTTTTTTGACAAAGAATCCTGGTTTTGATATTTTTAAATAAAAAATCCTGATATATTGTATTTTGATTTTTTTCTCCCACCTCTAGTGTGGAGGAACCCGTTAGCAACAGCCAACCATGTGAGCAACACTCTCCAGGAGGTAGGTGAATCATTATATTGAAGTCGACCATCAAGAGAGTACTGGAAGTAAATACAGAGGGTTCAAGCCACTCACTACTGTCAGGAATAGGGAGGCTAATAATTATAAATATAATAAACTTTATTTATATAGCACTTTTAAAAACGTTTGTTTACAAAGTGCTTTGACAGCGATGACACGGACAACAAGCACAAGAGTTTAGCATCAAAAAAGAAGGTTAAATAAAATCAAAGAACAATTAAAGACAAACACAAATGGCAGAATAAAACAAGGAGTCAGGTTAGGTTGTTCCTTGCCTAGAAAAAAAACACAGAGAGAAAAAAACTCCAAAAAGCCAGAACTGTTCTGACCACGACAAGAATGATACTAAGAAAACAGTACGAAGAAGACGTGGTACAGCTCACGATCCAAAGCACACCACGTCATCCGAAAAACACGGTGGAGACACACGGGGTGTGATGGCACAGGCACGCACAGCTGCCAGTGGCACTGGGTCACTAGTGTTTACAGATGATGTGATAAGATGGATTCTGAGGCCATTACTTCACTAAAAACAATGTTTTCTGAAAACTCAGGCCAAAGTGACAAGTTTGGTAAAGTCCTGTTTCATGATTTCAGAGTTCTCAAACGTCACAGCTGAATGATGGGGGTTAAAGGTATAATTGGTAGTTTGATTTCGATACACTTTTTGTTATGCTGGTTAAAATGATCTATGTACCGATGGCAAGAAATACATGATGTGTTCTTAAAGTAGGGCGGAAACTATCCACTATCTACAGCAGGAGTAAAACAGGGAAAACACCAACCAATCGTCTTCCAGGGACACCTTTTTTGTAAACCAATCAAAACCCGTCGCCGTTCTGCCCGCCTCCGGCGCATACATTTCACTGGCGTGCACATGATTCAGTGCGCATGGCCAAGCTGAGAAGGGAGGAGCAGCGCTGCAGAACGGCGGAGATGCTACCTATACCTCGATTGCCCGTTGCTGCTCCTCCAGCTAAACAGAGCAAGAAAAGAAAGACAGAGGCTTTCTTTTCTCTGTTCTCCTGCCTCTAACTACTGCCCCTCTCGCTCCACCTCGGGCCTGTCCCCTCTGACCTGATGAGGTACTTGGCTCTGGGCTGTAGTTCGGATCAGAGTCTAATAAACTCTCACCACAGGGGCTCTGACAAGAAAAAAAAAAAACTGTGATATTTGGTAAGTCCTAGAGAAAATGTACATGTACTGTTTGTATTTTAGCTTTACTCCTGATATGTCACAGGTAAAAGTGCACGATTCTAACATGACAGTCGCGAGTACTGGCAAAAGCCACGTTTGTTTATTGTTTTTTTTTAGCTTTACGTTTTAACGTTTTGGTGTTTCCTTACCTCTAAATGAAACATGACTCAACATAGTGCAAAACATAAAATGATGTGCTGAGTCCGTCTTTCAGTCGCGGATCACAGTTGCGAATCAGCGGCACCTGTGCATGTGAGCAGGGGCGTTGCTTTGAGGGAGCTCCAAGGGGAGGGGGAGGAGGGGCTAGGAGGAGTCCTGATGAGATGCTACATTCAAATTCATGCTAGTTTTTCAAGACTGCCAACCCTGCCTTTAATTCTGACTGACTGGCACCAGTTTCATGTCTGAAAAACACTGCCACGCATGAGCTTGGCACACTTCGAGCCACACTTATCAACAGATGTGCCCAGTTATGTGTGAACAAAAGTTTTTTTTTTTTTCAAAAATGAATGAGGGGGAATATTAGTTTTTGTAAATACCCAGCTACATGTCGACATGGCCCGAGGTGTTCAGAGACACACTGTCTGCTCAAATCCAGCCAAATGTAGACAGATTAATTGGGTGGTGTTAAACATCCAGCTGAAGCAACACAGGACTATATCAAAGCAAAGAAGTGAAACAATCTCAGATAGCAAAATCAGTCACCTGACCTCAGCCCAGTTGGGTTGTATTTCACTGGTTTAAGACTTAACTTTAGGCAGAAAGGCCCACAAACAAACAGAGACTAAAACCTCTGCAGTAAAGGCCTGGCAGAGCATTAAAAAGAAGAAAACCCAGCATCTGGTGAGGTCCAGACTTCAGACAGTCATTGCGAGCCAAGGGTTTTCAACCGAGCATTAAAAATGACCGTTCAGTACTTCGGAGGCCTGGAAATGGAGGGATTTTTATGCAATCTTTCTGTTCAACTTTTGTTGCCTCTGTCCAAATATTTATGGAGCTAAACTGTTTATTTTGAAAACAATTAGAGAGAAGCAGAAAGAAACTGAAGGTGTCAGAATGAAGGAGAAACTAAGAGAGGATGACTTCTTCGAATGAGGGACAAACTCCATCAGTGTCAGTGTGTCAGTCAGTCAGTCAGTCTTTGTGTCAGTCAGTTTGAGAGTGAGTCAGTCAGTCAGTCAGTCAGTGTGTCAGTCAGTTTGCGAGTGAGTGAGGGAGTCAGTGTGTCAGTCAACATAAGAGATCTGATCTGGGCTCCCTGATCCAATCCAAACATTGAACAAATCTAAAGAGACACCATTTTAACAACCTTTTTAAAAAGGTCCAAGCTCTGGTTCCTATTTCATCCTGTTTCTTAGTATGAGCAGTTTTATTTGTTTAACTCTACTTTCTGTAGAACCAGTGAAGCATCATACCAGACAGACAGATTTAAACAGACAGCCCTCATCTGAACACGATGTAACACCCCCAGATTATTCCTTTTAATCCTGGTATTATTTATGATTTTATAAGCTCTTCATTCTCAGACACAGTTTCTGGGTATTTTCCTCTTTCAGCTCATCCGCGTTCTTCCTGTTCACAGACTCATACTCAGGTCTCCACGGCGCAGGAGGAGTAGGACACGAGGCAGACTCACAGGGATCATTTACTCTGCTGACTGGAGGCTGTTTCTGCTGTGACACCCACTGAGAGGCTCTGAAGTTGACCTTTACTGGAGGACATGACTCATGTTCAAGAGAATTGTCTCAAATGTCTCAGGCTGAATCGAACCTTACATGACTCTCTGGACTCACAGCTCACTCTTTGCTCTGCAAAGAGAAACTGCTGATCTACTGGGATTTTAACCATCAACCATCTCTAGGGTTTACAGAGAATGGTCCCAAAAAGAGCAAACATCCAGTGAGCAGCAGTTCTGTGGGTGAAAATGTCTTGTTGATGCCAGAGGTCAGAGGAGAATGGACAGACTGGTTGGAGCTGATAGAAAGACAACAGTAACTCAAATAACCACTGGTTACAACCGAGGTCTGCAGAAGAGCATCTCTGAACACACAACACGTCCAACCTTGAGGCAGATGGGCTACAGCAGCAGAAGACCACACCAGGTGACCCTCCTGTCAGCTAAGAACAGGAAACTGAGGCTACAATTCACACAGCAACACCAAAACTGGACAATAGAAGATTGAAAAACGTTGTCTGGTCTGATGAGTCTGGATTTCTGCTCCACATTCAGATGGTAGGGTCAGAATTTGGCATCAACAACATGAAAGCATGGATCCATCCTGCCTTGTATCAACGGTTCAGGCTGCTGCTGCTGGTGTAATGGTGTGGGGGATATTTTCTTGGCTCACTTTGGGCCCCTTAGTACCAACTGAGCATGGTTTAAAGTCCACAGTCTACCTGAGTATTGTTGCTGACCATGTCCATCCCTTTATGAGCACAGTGTACCCATCTTCTGATGGCTACTTCCAGCAGGATAACGCTCCATGTCATAAAGCTGGAATCATCTCAGACTGGTTTCTTCAACATGACAATGAGTTCCCTGTACTCAAATGTCCTCCACAGTCCCCAGATCTCAACCCAATAGAGCACCTTTGGGATGTGGTGGAACGGGAGATTCTCATCATGGGTGTTCAGACGACAAATCTGCAGCAACTGTGTGATGCTATCATGTCAATATGGACCAAACTCTCTGAGGAAAGTTTCCAGGACCTTGTTGAATCTATGCCACCAAGGATTAAGGCAGTTCTGAAGGCAAAAGGGGTCCAACCCGGTACTAGCAATGTCTACCTAATAAAGTGGGCAGTGGGTGTGTTCTGGTATCATGGAGTCATTTAGAGGAAAAACTCTAATTTTCAGGAAACCAGCATCAAATTAACTGAGACTCAGACAGAATAGAGAAGTGTGTGTCACAGATCCTCCTGGGATCTCTTCGTGATGAAACATTTCCTCAATAAGACGTCTTGCGTAACTCCCTCATATTGCACCATGGTCTGCTTTTGTCCCTCTTTTGTACTCTTACCTTTAACAGCCTTAGTGGAGTGAAAGGAGTGCCTCCTCTTCACCACGCAGTGTCCGTGGGAGTCCTCCACCAGAGGGTGAAGGCAGGGCCCGCAGTGTGAGCTGCCTGGCTGACAGAAGTGTCGTCCTGCTCGAGCACAGTCCAGACTGCGAGGGCACAGGTGAGAGCCTGCAGAGACACAGAGAGACATGCTCTTTATTTCTGAACGGTTTAGTTTTTTATTCTTGCTTTCCCTTCCTTTCAGGCACATTCCCCTTCTGTGGAAGAGTAAGAGTGTGTCTGGCTGCAGACCTCAAACTCTAAGATCATTACTGAAGTGTTTTGTCTTATTTTCAGTAAAAAATGTCTTTTTAAACTTAATATGAGCCACATTCACCTGACCAGTCCAGAAAAATGTCTGATTTCAAGTTATTTAAAGACAAAAATGAGGTCTGAATTGCTTGTAACAAGTTTTAAAAAAATCTTCTGATGAATTAAGAGAAAAGTTACTTGTATTGAGACATTATTCAAGTTTCAAGCAAATTTTCTAGCAAATTTATCTTGTTCCATCAGCAAAAAGCTTAAAACAAGACATTTTCTGGACTGACCAGTTGAACATGGCTCATATCAAGTATAACCAGACAATTTATACTTAAAATAAGACAAAAACACTTGATAAGATTTCAGTTTTGCAAGCTGAGAAAAGTCTGCTTTATTATGCTCAAAGAGAAAAATTCATGTATGAGCCATATAAAAAGTGCAAACTGCAAAAAGGCTTTGTTTGGACTGATTTACCATAGTAAGGCTAAAAGTATTACTGTTTCAGGTGAATAAAATGGAGTGGTGCTTTTCCTCCATTGTTTTTCTCCATCCCTCTCAGTGACAAACAGCACTGCTGCATGAGGCTCACCACAGGGAGGATCTGTTTCACTGCTTGTTGTGGTGCCACAGTGCAGCGTCTCTCACTCTTCATCGTGTGTTGGTGAGGAAGAGTGAAACCAGCAGAGAACAATAAAACCTGCACAGCCTCTTAAAGTGTCGCTCATGCTGCAGGAGAAACAATTAGAGACAGCCATCAATATTAACCCTGTGGCTTCATCGTCAGTCACCCTGGCCTCTGCTACACAGAGCACAGATGCTGGTTGCCAAGACGACTGCCATAGCAACTGAGGAGGTGTGACATCATCAAAGGGGTGAGTCACCGCGAGGATGCAGATGTCGAGGATGAACGGTTTGTCTCAGGCTGCTGTGTGAAGCAGAGAGATGCAGGACGATGAGGATGAGTGAACATGTGGAGGAGAGGAGGGTTCAGAGCTTCATCCACAGATATTTACACACACACAGTGAAATAGGAAGGTCGGATAGGCTGCATGATCCCAAACTGAGAGGCTGTGGTGCTACTGCAGCAGATTATACCAGAGCATAGAGACGCGCTGGTATAAACACACACACAGAGGCACAATTAAAGTCCTCAACACAAAATGAAAAAGCCTCTCACACAATCATGATGATGATGAAAAAGTACTTAATTTAACGTTTCACTTAAACAAAAAGCTCTTTTCAAAAGAAACCACAGCGTGAAAAAGAACAAGGATATCTGTCAACTGTAAACCAGACATATAAATATGAAACTACACTGTGTTAAAGAAATAAAAATTAGTAAACTGAAATTACGTTAACATTTTATTAAAGTCTAAATCCAAAATTTGAAAAAAATATATGCTTTAATCTTTGATAATGATACTTCAAACTAAAAATGTGCAAAGAAAAGTCTCAAACTCATCGAAAGTGTCAACATAAAAAATAAAATCTAAAATGTAAAGTTTTAACACTGAGAAATAGTTTTAGTGAGTTTAAGTGGTCCACCAAAGCACCAGACAAGCCACAGCAGACAAGCCACACCAAGCCCAGAACATGTTAGATCTTATGCCAAGGTAAAATGAACTTATAAAATTCATCTGAAATAAAAACACCTAAAGAAAAAATGTCAAACATAGGACTTAAATCAACTTAAAATTTCAGCTTTTACAAGAAATTGTAGAGAATCCCCAAAAAATTTCAGCTGTATTTATTTTTTGATCTAAACTATTAGACTAAAGTATGTGTTATAACATACACTGTGAGCTAACTTTCGAGTAGCCTTCTTTTTAGTTAGCCTACCATCTAACAGTGAGTGGTGCTGTGAAGTGACTAGCGTCTTAGAAAAATCTAAACTTAGACTGAATCAGTGGTTTACAGGTAAACCTGTGAGAAAACTGTTGCTTTGGAACAAATTTTCTTTGTTCGAGTCAATGTTTTTCCAGACACAACACTACAGGGTAACGTTTTTATCAGTACAGTTATGTAGCAATCTGGTTTGAAACATGACAACAAGCAAGTGCTTCAGTTTTGTACCGTACATCAGAAGTGGGCTAAATCCAGCGCTATCGTCAGCCTCCGGCGTATCTGTGGGCTAATGTGACAACAAGTAAACACTGTCAGTTTGTTTGTAGTTTAGTACCTGTCTATATTTAGCTCAGCTGACAGTCCGGTGCTCTAAGACATGTCTGTACTGTGTAACGTTAGTGAATCCTGGTTATGTCCTGCCAGTCATCTACTAAGCAGAGCTAACGTAACCTCACTCTTCATTTATTGATAGACTCTCAAGTTTGAACAGACCACTGCAGAATAACTGCTGACTGTGGGTTGGAATGAACATTATCACAAATAGTTTAGCTCTTCTGTTAGCCTTTAGCTCGGACTCTATCTCTCTCCTGTTTATCTTTCTTCTGCTTTTCTGTCCTTTTTCTGTCTAACAGTAAGGCTCCAGTGTCCACCACCACTACAAAATTAATCACAGAAATCGTTTTCAGCAGAGAAAAACACAGATCTCTGTGTTTTGTCTTTTTCCTCTACTAAACGTCATCAGCCCGCTTGGTGTTGTCATAGAGACTTGTCCTGCCTTAAATCAATCCAGTGTTGCTCGACCTGATTGGGGAGCCACAATAAAAGCTACATAGTAGCATTTATGAATAACCTTTATTGGTGCTAATAATCTCATTTTAAAGTGTGTTTTACAATTTGGCATATATCTAGAAAGGAGACTTTTTCAAGATCACTTAGAAACTCCTCACAGCCCCTTTAAGTGTGGATATATGTCAGTTTACCTAGATGATGATAAACCTTCAAATGTTGAAAAGTATTCTTTGTATCTAGATTTATGTTTACAATACAAACATGCATCAGAATATCAAAAATACACAATTTAAATGTATTAAAAATGTAAGCTGTAATGTAATGTAAGTTCTAATTTCAACAAAATAAAACCAAAATATGAACATATCAAAAGAAATCTATACCACAGTATAACAAAGAGAACATATTTGGATGAATTTACAACAAAAACAACTAAGTTATAAAAAAATTTAGCATCAAGGTGCAATTGTAATTTTTTCACATGCTCTGAAACTTTTTTTTGAATAAAAGTCAAAACTTTAAACTTCAAATAATTAAAATTGAAACATACATTGGGGAATCTAATGTAATACACTCAAACATTTCTTCAATGTGGGCTTATTTGGAAGGATGGCACAGGTGTTAAAGTGAAAAACAGGAGCAGAAGGTGGTGATAAATAAAGAGTTGAGCACAGTATCATTCACATGATTCAGACAGAACACGACTTTTCTTCATTCACAGTAGCACTTCAGCTGCACAATTGTATAAAATGATCTTTATCCCTGCTTGCACTATGATTAGTTCCCCCTGTGAAGCAGCGACCTAACTGTCCACCTCTCTCATACACTCAGCAGCCTGGTCTTTAGAGACAACAGCAGAGACCAGTCTAATCTATGCAAAGCTGTACAACGGGAAGAGAGCACAGAGTGCAGAGTGCAGCGGGACAAAGGGCTCTCCTGTTTCTCTCTCAGCCACAGAACAGAAACACGGACATGTCCAAGGCTGAACTCAGGCAGGAGAGGAACTCAGTAAGCGGGCAGACATCAGGGCCAGCAGCACTCTATAAGCTTTATTTACTTTGTATCAAACCGCCCACGGAAGCTGTTATAAAGGAGCACTGCTTGACCCGTCTGCCTCATTCCCCCTGTCCAGCATGCTTTACACAATGAGTGGCTCTTCTGGGTTTAACACCACAACACAAAGACCACGTCCTTGTTGGTGCTCTGCTAAAGAACGACGTACCAAAGAGGAACTGTGACACACTTATTCAAGCTTCAGTTCCAACAGGACTCCTCACTCAGCTCTGTGTGCACTTGTTGCACCAAACAATGAAAAGATAAACTCAGTGAGTTTTCTCACAGTTGAGCGTGCAGCAGCTTTATTGGGCTGGCTCATTAAGGGTTAATTGCATCAGTTTTTTTCCACCTCTTGAAGCAGCAGTGACATTCTCTCAAAGTCAAAGATTCTCTCCTGTAGAGTCACAGTTTCCTAGCAACCTCCTGTGCTGTGTTTGGTCAAAGAAGATGTGTATTCTCTCTTTCTCTCTGGTCTTCATGTGAACATTGTTTCTGATGCTCTGTAAGGCCAACGCTGTTGCATAAAACTTGAATATTTTGTAGCTCTGCTCGTATTTGTTTCTTGTTTGCACAGATATGCAGCTCTGTGAGCAGGTAAGCTTGTAAATATCTGATGAGACATTAAAGAAGATACATCCTTCACATGAACCCACCCATAGACTGTACATAGAGTGGAGGGCGTGGCTATTTACCATTGAACGGTTTTGAAGCCAAAATACCCTTGTCACAGGCACCGCCATTGGCAGCCAGAGTCTGCGCTGTAGAGACTGTGAGGACTCTGAGCGGAGCCGGGTGACAAAATTAAAAATATATTTTTTTCTGTTCAGAGTCCAATCTGGAATGACTGGGGACGTATATTTAGACCTTTACTGCAGCTAGCCACCAGGAGTAGCAGTTTTTGAGGCAACTTCACTTAGAGTATAACAAGATGACGTCCATTTTTTTTTACAGTCTATGATCCCACCATACAAAG
This sequence comes from Halichoeres trimaculatus, assembly GCF_033239565.1. NCBI lineage: Eukaryota > Metazoa > Chordata > Actinopteri > Labriformes > Labridae > Halichoeres > Halichoeres trimaculatus. The sequence continues at coordinate 37,002,064 of NW_027437183.1, read as the reverse complement.
CTTCTGAGACAGGCTGTCAGCAGGTAATAAAAAGCACCCACAGCAATACTGCTACCTCTTTGTACCCAAAAAAGTCACAAAGTTAACCTTTAACATCACTACAAACCAAACTAGAATCATCTTACAAAGTTAAAGAGATGGTATTCTGCTTCTTCACAAATATTAAACATTGATCTAAAGTAACAACCCTGGTTGTTCATTCTAAATGTGTGCACACTTCACTCTGTTCTCAAAACAGCACAAGATCTTCAGGAGACCTGCTGAAATGATGATGTCACCATATGAGGATCTGCTAACTGGTTTGTGACATGTTGGCAGGATGGGACTCAAACACCAAGGTCTGCCCATAACTCCACCCCTGACAGGCTTTCAGAGGACTGGCCAATCAGAGTAAAGGGGGTTTTTGGAGTGGGAAACCTTAAAGAGACAGCAGCTTTAACAAAGTTTTTCTGACAGAAGCTGAAATAAAGGTTTTCTGTGTAAAAATTGGGATCTTTTTTGAGCTGAAAACTTGCATAAAGCTACTACTGGGAGCCAGAGGGACCAAATAAAAACAATTGAAGCACAAATACCCTTCTTTAAACTAATTTTTGTATATGAATTGTAAATGAATATAATCGTTTAACTGCCATACTCATGTTGTTTTGTCGAGGTTGTAACCCCAGGGATACAATACAGTCAGGTATAATATGATACAACAGGATGTCCTGAGGTAAGAAATGACTCAAAACAACATGTGGCATGATGAAAAATAATATGAAGTCAGACTGAAACTAGAGTCAGAGGGTTGTTATCATCTCACTGTATGATTCACTTTTACAGCCGTTTCCTGTTTTTGCATCTCATAGCATCCATAATGCATTTTATAGAATAAAAAAGAGTGAAACAGCCAACATGGGCCAGATTATATCACATAGATGTCTCACATGTGGGATTTGATCTGTGGTTAATTTCCTGCACAGACCCAGACAACATCCATGGTGTGCTTTGGGTGACTATGGGGAAAATGAGAGACAAATGTGGGACAAAGTGTTTGTTTCAGTGCGAGACAGTTGAGACTTGGATGAAATGTCCGTTTAACCTTGTGAAATCAACATCTCTATGGAAAACATTAGCTTAGAGGCTAAATATCATCAACAATGCTCAACTACAGGTTGATTTGAGTGCAAATTAACCACAAAAAGCCAGCACTGTAAATATCACAAATCTATTAAAAAAAATATACAGGTAGTGATGTAGTGATGTATGATATGGCACACCCCTATTTGGCAGCCATCCTGATTTTCCCAGATGCAGAGCCGTGACGCATAAATTCATTGCAGGGAAGATCAAGCTGGACAGGAAGTTGAGACAGGAAACTACCTAAAAACACTGACTTTTAAAATAAAACAAACCATGTCAAAAACTTGATCATATTTAGCTTGACTACAAGCGATGGGCATTTCAAGCAAAAAAGCTAGTGCTTCGTTCATTACGTCAATTTGTTGCTGTAGTCAGGTCAAACACAATCTGGTTTGGAAACAGTTAGTTTTATTTTGAAAGTCATTGGGCATTTTAGATGGTTTCTGTGCACAATGTCCTGTCCTGCTCGACCTGTTGTATTGTGAATTTGTAACAGCTCCAGTATCTGGCATTAAACTGTGACCTGAAAACAGGAGCCATTGTCACGAGAACTTTTTGATTTTTAATTTTTTTTTTCAAGTTTAATGACTATTTGAATATTCAAAAATCATCGCCCAGACATAATGAATAGAGCCAGACCAGGAGTCAACACGTTTGCAGTTTTACAGCCCAACATGAATGAAGAGAGACTTATCAATGGAGTGGGAAGAGCAGGAACTCCTCGATCTGTAACTCCAGCTGTCTGTCAGTCATACAGCTTGATGGACTGAACACGCAGCTAGTGTAAGTTGACAAACACAGTCAACACGCAACAGACTGCAGACACATCTGGTGTATTAGAGGAGTAAGGGTCAGGGTCAACATTCATTCAATAATTGGGGTCTATGTCGTAGCAGTTATGATCAACCTGAGGTTAGTTAGCCCTACAGTTTGTAACATTCAACCTTTATCCTTCAGCTGTCTTTGTGTCTGTCTGTCAGAGCATCACCTGGAGAAGATGAATCTGCTCAAACTCTGAAAGATTCACAAAGAGGAACATGATCATTATACAAGACTTTCTTAATCAGAATCAGAATCAGAATCAGAATCACCTTTATTGGCCAAGTATTTTCAAGAATACAAGGAACTTGACTCCGGTTTAAACTGCACTCTCTCAGTACAAACGTGGATAGAATTACAAGAGTAGAAAAATAGAGTTTAAGTAGTAGAAAAAGAATAATAATTATTACAATATTAAATAAAGAACTCTGCACAGAGTAAATACAAAAATATATACACAATTTAAGTTAGGAAAAATAGTGCACTGAATAAATGTCATAAAAAAAATGTGCAACTTGCAACAGGGAATGGAAGATGGATGTGCAATAGAAACAGAAACAGAGAGACTGTGGCTGTACATGAGGTATATGAGTTTTTTTTTTAAAGCAGGTTAAGTGTTTATCAGAGTGACGGCCTGGGGGAAGAAACTGTTCCTGGGTCTGGACGTCTTGACGCAGAGAGCTCTGTAACGCCGACCAGAGGGGAGCAGTTCAAACAGTTTGTGTCCGGGGTGTGAAGGGTCTGCAGAGATGTTGCCAGCCCGCTTCCTGGTCCTGGACCTGTACAAGTCCTGGATGGAGGGCAGGCTGACTCCGATGATTTTTTCTGCAGCCCTGACAGTTCGTTGCAGTCTGTGCCTGTCGTGTTTGGAGGCTGAGGAAAACCAAACCGAGATGGAGGAGCACAGGACAGACTGAATGATGGAGGTGTAAAAAATGATGAGCAGGTCCTGGGGCAGGTTGAACTTCCTGAGCTGTCTGAGGAAGTACAACCTCTGCTGTGCCTTCTTCCTGATGGAGTCTATGTGGGAGGTCCACTTCAGATCCCTGGAGATGGTGGATCCCAGGAACCGGAAGGAGTCCACAGTAGACACGGTGTTGTTCAGAATGGTGAGGGGGGGCGGAGGAGGGGGGTTTCTCCTAAAGTCCACTGTCATCTCCACAGTCTTGAGCGGGTTCAGCTCCAGGTGGTTCTGACCACACCAGAGGACCAGCTGTTCCACCTCCTGTCTGTAAGCGGCTTTGTCACCATCCTGGATGAGACCGATGATGGTGGTGTCGTCCGCAAACTTCAGGAGTTTCACAGAGGGGTCCCCTGAGGTGCAGTCATTAGTGTAGAGGGAGAAGAGCAGTGGGGAGAGCACACACCCCTGGGGGGCGCCGGTGTTGACTGTCCGTGTGCTGGATGTGATGGACCCCAGCCTCACCTGCTGGGTCCTGCCAGTCAGGAAGCTGGAGATCCACTGACAGGTGGGGGGTGGCACAGAGAGGTGGGAGAGCTTGTGGTGGAGGATGTCAGGGATGATGGTGTTGAATGCCGAGCTGAAGTCCACAAACAGGATCCTCACGTACGTCCCTGCAGAGTCCAGGTGCTGTAGGATGTAATGCAGTCCCATGTTGACTGCATCCTCAGCTGACCTGTTTGCCCGGTAGGCAAACTGCAGGGGGTCCAGCAGGGGTCCTGTGATGTCCTTCAGGTAACTCAGCACCAGGCGTTCAAAAGACTTCATGACTACAGAAGTCAGGGCGACGGGCCTGTAGTCATTCAGTCCTGTTATGGAGGGTTTCTTTGGGACTGGGATGATGGTGGAGCGTTTGAAGCAGGAGGGCACCTCACACAGCTCCAGAGATCTGTTGAAGATCCGGGTGAAGATGGGGGCCAGCTGGTCCGCGCAGGCCCTCAGACATGAGGGGGAGACACCATCAGGTCCTGGAGCCTTCTTGATCTTTTGTCTCTGGAACTGCTGGCACACATCCTCTTCACGGATCGTCAGTACGGGTGGGGTTGCAGAGGGGGGGGAGCTGTCCAGGGGGGCAGGTAGTCTTTTGTTGATGGGATGAGTGGGGGGTTAATATAGTGCTTTCTATTCCTGGATCACATCAGAGGACCAAAGCAGCTCCATCACCTGGGGCCACAGGTGCCTGACTACAGGAAGGGCTCCTAAAATAGATCCCTGAATATCATTCAGAGGAAAAGTTATGAACTTTCAGTGTCTTTCTCAGTGAAGTACCATCTGCAGACTGGATCTGAGTCACTCACTCACTCAGAAGGAGATGACTGTGTATTTAATGACTCATTGTGGTTACTGTACGCTCCAGCTGAAGAAGACTGACTGTAATTCTGAGGTTTTGTCTCCTCAGACATGATCTGAGTCAGGCCTCTGTCCTTGTTTCATCTAAACTTGTTTTTATGGTTCTGCTGCTCTGAGGTGAGGAGATATGGGAAAAGAAGGTAAATCATGTTCAGCGGTGCAAGGGGAAGCTAATCAGAGTAGGTACAATAGTGGACATAGTATGGAGAAAGACACAACTAAAGTCAATCGAAACGTCAAACAGATAAAGCTTTTTTCTAAACCAGGGTGAAGCTTGGCTCAACTTTCACCCGCTTTGGAGAACTTGGAGAGCAGCACGGGATGAAAAGCGGCACAACTTATGATGTGTCAAATACCCGTGGTTAGCTTGTGCTAGCATGCCAAGTCAGGTACACGGCTCTTGAGTCTCTCCCTAGCAGAAAAGTGATGCTACAGGTGGTTGCTGGGCTAATGAGTGTGTTCATGCAGTCACGGTTGGAGGCTGTGGGTGTGTGCTGCTGCTGGCACTGAACCAAGGAGGAGGAGCCTAGTTTGAATGCTGTGTTGTGTATACTAACAAGTAACAGAAATTCCTGCAGAACCTACCTTTAAAGAGAGGGTATCGTGTTTTTCTAGTCTTTATTCTGTCCCTCTTGTACCCCCATTAGAGCTTTACATGCTTTACAGTAGGGGTGCAACGGTTTCAGATTTTGGTATACGGTTATAGTCTGAGAAAAAAACCACAGTTTTACGGTTTTACGGTTATTATTTTAGACATTAAAAAATCACATTGGCATTCTTTGAAAATATGTTTCATTTTTTTTCCCACATTGTTTAACAGTTGCTGCCTTTTGAAACAAATACAGCACACAAATAAGTGAAAAAAAGTTTATATTTCTGGAATGAAATATAAGCTGAAATACAGCACTCACTGTATTTATATTGAACAGAACAGACTCAAAGGCTGCTCGACAAACCATAATATAGTAGGCCCACTAGATTGTGGTCTTTTTTCTACATTTCTTAATTGCAAACTTGAAACAACATAAAGATGTCTAATTGGCTTTAGTTTTGAATACCAAAATGAACATAAATCACTGACTAATAAAATTTAAAGTAGCTGCCTTTTGAAACAATACACTTAACAGTGACATAAAAATAAAGCTGCCTTTTGAAACATAAATAATACACTTAACAGTGAAATAAATAAAAAAAAACCCAACACATTAGATATGCATTTCCCTACTGAAAATGAAACGCTGCAGAACCTCTGTCTACATCAGGCCAAATGACAATTTACAGTACTTTTAGTTCAAATTATAGGTCGTTTTTGTTGGGTTGAGTATCAGGTGTATCTGCCTGCTCAGCGACATCTGCCATTAGCTCTTTGCTAATGTAACCACCATGGTTAGCTGAGCTTGTCTCTCCTGGGATTCGTGGGCTGCAGCTCCTATGTCTGTAACACGAACAATGGTCCCTGTCCATCTTGATTTGTTTTAATAACACTGTTTCACTATTTCTCTTTGTATCTCCTGGTCTCCTTGTCTCTCGTCTGTGTGCTGCTGTGGTACGCCCGCTAAAAAGGCGGAAACAAAGCGCGCGCGAGAGAGACAAAGGGACCGTTTTGGCTGCATTTTGCGGTGCACGGGAGTTTAAACTGACAGACTGTTGTGAGTGGAAATAACTGTTGTTGCCAAACGTCTACGGTTATATAACCGTGACGTTTAAAACCACTGTTAATAGAATAACCGATTAACTGCTGCACCCCTAGTTTACAGCATGATTTTTTACTCCACAAACCCCCCTCCCTCTGATTGGCCAGAGCTGTGGTAGACCTTGGTGTTTGAGGTCCATCCAACAAACATGGCATGAGCCAGTCAGGAGACCCTTGTGGGATGACATCCTCATTTCGTCATGTCTTGTTAAGATCTCATGCTAAGATCTGCACAAGTCCAGTCCAAACATCCTTCATCAAAACTTTGTATCAATGTTAAGAAAACATGAAAACACAACACCCCCTCTTTGAAGCAGATTCAAACAGCCATACCTCGAATGTTACCCTGCAATGTGTGAATCCCGTGTGGAGTGAAAGTGTGCTGACTATCCTTCACCACAAACCAGCCTCACACTGCTCCTACATGGCCATACATCTTTATGTGCAGCTTTCCGATTCATGCATCAAAGCACGTCACAGAGCTGACAGGGTGGTGAGCGCTGCGTTGGCAGTTCTGAAAGAAACATCACTCATGGTGCAGTGAAAATGAAGCCAACAGATTTCAGTCGAAGCAAACCACATGATGCAGCAGACATCTAAAATATTAAATACTAAAAGACTTGATTGATCCCAGGGTGCTGACTGCGGTGAGTTAGAGGATTATTTGTCTGAACCAGCACAGCAGTAACAGACCTGTCGCGCTCACTGTGATTGGAAAGATGATTGGCTGCTGGTTGCCAAGTGATAATTGTGTAATCTGAAAGAATCATTAACTAAGGCTCTTATTGCTGCAATTGTTTTAGAGGCCAATGCTTATCAAGAGTGAACTGTAGAGAGATTAAAAATCCTGACAGCAGATGAGTGTCAGTGTGTGGGTGCTTTAAGTGAATTAGCTCTAATAAATCTCTGACCCGAGCCAATACAACTAATGCAGCTACAGCAGGAAAACCAAAGCCATAAACCATGACTGGGTCTGTGCACGCTGGGTCAGAATGTGCTATCAGCAGAGACCCTAAATATGACGACTACTACTCGAACTTCAGACCTTTCTCATGGGAACCCTTTCATCACCCGTAGAGGATTCTGGAGCCCGCAGGATGAGTGGCCCCTCACAGACTCAGACCCTTATCTGGTTATCTGTGTGGCAGTCTGCATGAAAGCCCGGTATCAGCTGTGAGACGGCAGCCACACTGAGGCTCAAACCTCCTCTCCCCTGAGCCCTTTTTCATTCTTACCAGACCCCACAGACGTACAGTGACCCAGAGACTCTCCTGCTGTTTTAAGTTTTACAACAAAGTTTTCTGTGAACAATATCCAGCCAACTTATTAACCTGTTACATAACCTCGTCTTATAGAACCACCTCCCCCATGGAGACAGTTGCCATAGAGCTCCACAGTTGCACCAAATCTATTGAGACACATCAGTGAGGCATGCTGTTACATTACAGTGAACACATCTCGCTCCTTCTGTTGGTTTAATAACTCAAACATCGTCCAGCTGCGCTGAGCACTGAAAGATTACATAAAATGTCTTCCTTCTCTAAAAATATCTGAAACTAGACATTTTCAGAAAATATGCGGCTTTTATCAAAGAGTTAGACCCTGTCTCTGTTCACGACTCCAAGCTATTTTTATTTGCACTAGCAGCACCCGTTTTCTAAAGAAAACCAAAGCCATTTAAGGTTTCCCATTCAGTCCTCGGTGCAACAGGAGGATTAACAGCAGGATGTTATCAAAGCTGAACAGCCTGTGTTCATGGCTTATCCATTAGCTGGTAAATGATCCTCATATCCAAACACAATCAGTCACATTTTTTGGTAGTTACCAACAGCTGTTCATAAATCTTTACACTGAGCTCAGAGAGCCTGTGGAGCTTGCAGCTGCATGACGTGGCACACTCCTTTATATGCATTCAAATGTTTTTTCTGTTTGTTGTAGTTATGCACTCTGATCTTGTGGGGGATAATAAGTGCCCATAATGAGAGGATATTGTGCTTTTAAGTCTTATTTCTCCCTCTGGTAGCCTTGTAGCTTTTTCATAATTTACAGGCAAAGAAAATACCCTTTTTTTCCTAAGGGTGTTTTAGAAAAACCCTTATTTCAGCCTCAACCTGCAGCACTTCATTTTAGCTTCTGTTGCTTTAAGATCAACCCCCATCACTCTGATTGGTCAGAGTGAGTAGGCCTGGGATGATATTTAACAAATCAAATAACCATATGATAAATGAAATTAACTCAATCATTTTGCCTCGATACATTGCCATCGCCAGCTAACGTAAATACTAAGGACTCTAATGTCGTGGCGCAGCGCAGGGGGCGCAAGCCTGGCGCACCCCGCGCAGTGTTAATTTCGTGCGGGGCACTGCCGTGTGCTGCCAGTTTGACAATTTGGTAGACCGTCTGCGCAAAGATGGGTGTGACTGTGCGCCAGGGGGAGGTGTCAGCAGATTAATGTTGGTGCAGTGACAATTTTGTGCCAAAAACAGTGCAGAAAATGCACTGAAAGCTCGCCAGCTCCAACCTGGTCTATCCTCGGCGCAAGGCAGAGTGCACCCTCCGCAGCTGTAATTTGGTGACAGGCGCACATGTCAACAAAGCCACAGAGGCAGGTTTCCAGAGTGTCAGGCACATTTTGATGCAGTAAACAATCACAGCAATCACTATTTAATGTAACCGTCTGAACCAGCATATACATTTATATCTATATTAACTGTCCCGTCACATCTGATGTCAGATTAAAGTCGTTTGTCATAATGGATAAGCCAGCTGTGTAACTGTCTCTTCATTTTGTTCTCCTATTAATGACAAAGGAACAGATTACATCTGTCCCGGGAGCTGGCCCACACGGTGACCTGTTTCGTGTCCTCCGATGCGCCCCGCTGTCCATTCTCCTGCTGCAGGGACAGCGGCTCTGACCGTCTCCTCTACCGAGTCTTTCCAGCACACTTTCCACGGTGCTGGGGATCACTCAGACCAATCAGACGCTGCGCCTCGGCCGCAGCGCATTTAAAGGCGAGGAGAGGCGCTTATTTGATTGGTGAAGACAGCGCTCAGCTGTGTTAAACCCACTCACGGCTTTTCTCCTCCCTCCCTGTAATTTGCGTGGAGGGAGGCGTGGAAGCGCTCCTCTGCGCCTTGACTGCGCCTTTATTGGCACTGCAGGAAACTTGCAAAGTGCGCCGGTCACGCCCTGTTCGCGCGGCGAAGGCTGGCGCAGGGCAGGTACACCTGCGCTTGCGCCTGGTCTACAAAATTAGAGCCCTTAATGTTTAAAATATAAGAAAACTTAAAACCCCTCTTTAAAAGGTTTGACACACGGGGAGACCATTATGTTTCACTGTGATATGGAAGAGTGCAAGAATTCCCAACTAGGTTTTACTGGATATTAGACAGAAATGGAAATGAAATCTATTTAAGAAGAAAGAGACATCAATGATCTATGACTGGATGTTAACCGCCCTCACATCTGGATGCCTGGGGACAAGAGGTCTCAGCGTCCCCGTGGTTCTGGTGCCACTGCCAAGAGGTTAACCCAGTCGCTGAACCAGATGTGCAGATGTGTTCTCAAATAACTACCCCAAAGCTTTAAGACATTTTTCTAATTATTATTCTAGGTACCTGATGTGAACTACACAGCACAGTCCTCTTTCACTCATCGACTCCTCAGCTGTTGTCTGTCACTGAGTGTTTTGGAGGTGTGGATTTTAATGAGGATCAGAGACACAGTACATTACCTACATGTCCACACTGAAATCTCTTCTTCTTTACATAAACTCTACACTGTTTTTCTTTCAAAGCTAAAAAAAGAAATCATTTGAGTGTTTCCCAGGATAGGCTGTGACGTAGGTGACAGAGGACTCTTCAGCTCTGACTGTGAGAATGTGTTTCTGATGGCCCACAGAGCAGAGCTGACACCTCTGTCATGATAACTGAGGACATTAGCGCCGCACTGACACGTCCTCTTCCGTCCATTCATCCCTCTGACTGTGAGTCAGACCTGCTCGCTGCCTCCTCATGTGATTTCTGCTACATGCTCTCCAGACAGATGCAGACAAAAGCACGCTGCATCCTCTGGAAAAGTCTCGTTATGGTCTACATGGAAACATTTTTATCCTCCACTGCCATATCTGATGCTCTGAATTTAAGCTGTGATACTAAAATAGACTATGGCTGTTGATGTTATTTTTTGTATTGAGGTGAGGCCTGTTAGCTACCTTTTTAACCGTTTCATTACAAAACAAAACTAAACAATATATATATATATATATATATATATATATATATATATATATATATATATATATATATATATATATATATACTTTTTTAGTATATAACGTCTGATGGTACCAAGTCCTGATCCATTACTTGGGCTGCACACTTTTTTATTTTGTGTTTTAACAAAAATGAATAGTAAAAAACAACAGATAAAATATATCTTGAGCTTATTAATTCTATTGAACTTACTCAGGCTAGTTTTGATGTGAAAGTCATATGATCTATTTTACATGCTCTCCTGTGTGAGGCCCCCTGACTTTATGAGCACTCAAATACTCGCAGTTAACCTCATTATTCAAATAACATTGTGATGTCTGCTAGTACTTCATCAAAAACGATGAAGTTAATGAGCAGTGGCAGATGTGGCCTTAAACTTCATTTGATAAAATAACTACTTTGATGCTTTACCACAAACACTCAAAGGATTGAAAAGCTGACAGAAAACAGGAAGTCTCACATCACGTCAGCTGCTTGCCCTGTTAGTAGGTTGTTAAGACGAAACCAGAGCGGAGGAGATTAGGCCGCTAATAACCAAAATGGTGACTGCAGATATGCTCTCATGAAGTTTTGTGGGAGGTGAAGGCTTCAGAGAGCTGATGGCGTTTGTCGAGCCGGGGTACAAGCCACCGCCACAGAAACCAACATCTACAAGAGCGGGAAAGTTTTATGTCAAGACTTGAATTACGGTCCAGGATAGGAATGGGTACCAAATTAGATACTTTGATATGTGCTGACCAAATTCTGTCTGTAGTACCATTAACCGATTCACCTACAGTCAAAAGGTACCATGTTAAGGTACCTAAATCCATCCTTGTGACTGTGAGGAAGTGGAACAGTAGATGATTTTCTATTCTGGAAAGAACACAGCATTGCAAGTTGAAAATAAATCTGTTACATTGAAAACTTTGGGGTTATATTTTTAAAAAATGTATAGATTTCCACTTAAACACACACACAAAGTACCGAAAATTGGTACTGTTGAGCACCGATAACGATTGCCGGGTATGGGGCATGGGTACTGTATCGTTCAAAATGTGAAAGGTACCCATCAGTAGTCCAGGAAGTCTGTGTCCAACAGACCCTATTTTTGTACAGGGTTAAAATAAGAATAAATATGATCGGCAAATATTCACTCATTAGATATTTAGAGTATGTAAAAACTGGAATTACTGTAACTTCCCACCCCTATGAATCACATCATGTTTAAAACACCATGAATGTTGTCACGGACTCTGCTGTACAGCTCCAGTGAGGCAGGATGGGAAACTAAAGCCGCGTTTCCACCAAGCAGTCCGGGTCAGTTCAGTACAGATTGGCATGGTTTGGTACAGTTAAGTCTGATCCCGTTTACGTTTCCACAGCACACTGTGCCCTCTCCTGGTAGGGGGTGTGTAAGCCGGATGCCACAAGCCCCAGCTGTTAAACAATAGTGTGACGCCGTAGCAGCGTGACACAGTTTACCCCGCTAATAAATCCAATGAAGAAGAAAAACACGACACAGTAAACAAAGAGCACGGATGGAAGACATGCAGCATTTCGTCCTCTCTGTGAGGACGAAATGCTGCAAGCTTGATTGCAAAGTGCAATCAAGCTTTGTTTCAGAGAAGTCTGTGTACCATCAGGAGAAAAACAGAAGTTGTCAGGGTAAGTGATGATTCTTTTGACCAATCAATGGTCTGCAGTGTTGTTGCTCCACCTTCCAAGATCTGTTTGGTTCAGTCTGGCACCCATACGGAAAGGTCCCAAAAAAGTAGGCCGGCTCGTCTCGTTTTTTGGGGATCTGTCCTGGGATAAGTCAGTGGAAACGCCACAAAGACGAGACGATCCGATCCGGTCAACTTGGTGGAAACGCGGCTTAAGTGTCTGAATGGCAAGACATACCATGGGAATGGCATAAACCTGTGTCCAACCTTCTCCTCTGAGAGTGAACTACACTACATGTTGTTTTTGGATGTTTTAGTTGTAACAACACCTCGAGAAAAGATCGTTGTGTGTAAATTTGTGGCTGTTGTGCTGTTTTTACGTTCTGGTTTGATATATTTCCACACTGCTAACATTTAAGCCACAGGGTTGCTAATGCTAAGCTAACATACTGTAACATGTTTTGTTTGTTTTTGCCTGTTTGAACTGTATGTCCCTAGAGAGTTACCTTAGAGTGATGTGTCTGGTTGTGCTCATGCGTTCTGTAATAAAGCTAAGTGTGGCTGCTGCTCCACGTCAATGAACCATGCCTTATTTATTTTTTAGTATCAACTTTATGAGGTTGGGTGAACTCAGTGCTCTGGGTTAAACTGACTCACTATCCTTGGACCGTACATTGTGCTCAGTGACGGCTAACGGGATGAGAAAATCATCAAAAATGCAGATCGCTGATCAATTAGAAAAATGCCAGTCCAATACCTCAGATCAGGATCAGGACGTGGTGAGAATCAAGAGTCAACCGCTGATATTAACATCCAATAAACTTCATCTTCTTGATAAAAATAATTGAACATCTTGTTGATTTTTCAACAATGAATCAACAATTTTTTTTTATCTAAAATATCCACAAAGATGTTTCTATGGAAATGGTCTAAGATATGTCAATCGATATTTTGACCTCAGACAGTTCAATAAAAGGCTGTAGTTAGCGCAAAGCCTCCACATAAATAAGAAGAATGAACTGTCCAATGCCTCTCTGTCACAAACGAGCAATCATTTATGAGCTCTAATGGGGATCGCTGTGGAATTATTCTATTAAAGCTAAAACACAGTTAAATCATTGGTTTATCTGCAGATTCTTTGCTCCTAACATTTAATAACGCCTCATCTGAAACCAAAGAACGACCTGTTTCCTATTAGGGTTTACATTTGTGAGGTTGAGAGATGCTTTCTGTCTAAACTGAAAACAGTTGGATGTCTCCTGCCTAATATTTATCTATTTCAACTTTAAATTCAGCTCATCATTAAAACTCTGCTTTAATGATGCCTGTCCCCAAAACGTGACGTTTTTGACGTTCTTGGAGAAGCTGCTATTTATATAAAGCACATCATGTTCTGATGCTTGATCATATTTTTAATCTAGTGTAAACGATGAGGGCAATTTGATATTTTACATTTATAATGTAGATGCATGGAATAGTCAAAGGAAAAGATTTTTTAAAAGGTCAAATAAGATTAACAAAGAGTAAACTGTGAGGCATATTAAGGTCATTTTACAGAGTGCTGAGCAGCAAAGCAGAAAAATACATCACATGAGGATTTAAACAGAACCACTGAACACACGCAGAGCAATCACAGGAGATGATAAATATCTGAGGTCACTTCAAAGTCCACAACAAACACATCAGCCTCATTTCTGCAGAGCACACTGTGCACTTCAGATGAAGACAAAAAGGAAAGAAGCAGCTTAAAATAGCAGGTTGTGAGTGAGCTCGTGTGTGTGTGTGTCAGCTGCAGCAGCTCTCACCTGTCAGGCAGGTGCTCAGCGCCCACAGGGCCGCAAACACTGCAGCCTGGCCGAGCAGCGGGGCCCGCATCCTGGGCACAGACACGGACACCGACCGAGGGAGCAGCAGGATGAGGAAGAGGACGAAGAGGCGAGGGGGAGTCGGTGCAGATCATTCCCCCATCCCCTGGTGTCCGAGGAGGAGGAGGTGAGCAGCAGGAGCGGGACAGTTAGCCCGGGTTAGCTCAGGAGCGGGTGGAAGCAGCAGCAGAGGTCAGCCGGACTCTTCCTGGGCTTCTGACGCAAGGTGTCTACTCTCCACCGGGCACCTGCAACATGGATGCTCGCAGATCTCTGGCTCACTGGCTGTGGAGGTTCCTCCTGCTGAGCTGGAGCTGAAGCACGCACAGCCGTGACGTCAGCACGCTGACACTTGTCTTCAAGCGCTGTTCAGAGAGAAACACCCACCGTTTGACAATGAGTCTCCGCTGTGAACTGAAACCATAGACTGGGTAATACAGTCAAAGCTGCTGGTCCTGGGGAAACTCTGAGGGACCGGATCAGGAGAATGAGGACAGAAAGTAATCTGAGGAAAATGCTGCAGTCACATTATTTTCATGGAGCCATTCTTATCTAATTAGTAGAAGAGAATCAGAGGTGATGTTTTTTACATGACATGAAATTGGTTTGTTAAAATGTTTGGCAAGACACACACCCGTTCTTTTTTTTATTTTTATTCCAATTAAAATAAAAAACACATTTTCACCTTCAAAGTGTATAACTACATAAATGACATTTTCTGATGAAAATACACTCACCCCTTGGTTGTGCTCAAAAGCATCAATAGCTGGTACCAAACAGAACTATGGACAAAACATCTGGGAAGAATGGTAATATTCTGCTTTTGAGTTCAGATCATATAATAATGTCTTTGGGGTCTGAAATTTTATTACTCTTCTAGGAAAAATAAACACTTAAACCGTAAAGGCACATTCAGAAACGACAAAGCACGAAAGGTTAAAATGTTGGGATAATGGCAACATTTCAGATTCATACTAGAGGCAGAGACACTAAAGTACACTATTGTAAAGAGGTATTTGTAGATGGTATATTCAATGTTTGTCAGACTGAGGAGGGAAAAGTCAGAGCCACACATAAAGCAAGCATTAGCAGAGGACAGAACAAACTCAATGTTGTTAACTTTGCTGAGAACATTTTGATATTAAACACAAACTCAGTGTGGAAACTAAACACAAGTTAGCTACATTAGAAACTCGTGGTTTTCCCATATACTTCAAATATTGTCAACAATGAGAGCAAAGCTAAAGAGTTAAACTTACAAAATGTTCTGACGTCCTCTAGTGGCCCAAACTTAAACTGCATATTGTAATGCAATATGAGAATAGACAGGACAGTTAAAGTCAAAAGTTTGGAGCATAGACTGTATAATAAATGGAAATAGTGCTGTGACACTACCTTTCTGTTCCTTACAAACAGCTTTAATATAATAATAATAATAATAATAATAATAATAATAATAATAATAATAATAATAATAATAATAATACATTTTATCTTTATCTATTTTATATAAAAGCTCCTTTCAAAACACTCAAGGAAACTGTACAGTAATTAAAAACACAATTAAAAAGACAATCATGGTAAAGATAAATAGTACCAACAGACAAACAGGGGTGACATTGATCAGTGGGAGTATCATGGCACAGACTGAAGGAGGACTCAGACGTGGTACCCAAAAGTCTTTTCCAAAGTCTTAGTTTTTATTGGATTGAAATCTGCAGGCAGAAAGTCAGGCTGCGGGCCAGAAAACAAAAGGGGAGAGACAAGACAGGAGTCGGAAAAGGTCAAATCACGAGGTAGTGATACTGAAGGGTAGCTGGACAACTATTAGAGTGGATCTGGCAGGTGGTGAGGGGAAACACCGAGGCCCGTATACTTAACCCAGGGTCGCTGTCGTCAATTTAACAAGTTTGAATTGCTTTTTGCTTTTCTGTGCCTGGGTCCTTCCAATATGTGTGGTGAAATGTTGGAGTTCATAAACTGCTTTAAGAGTTACTCATCAAGGTACTGGGGCATTGCTGCAGCGCTTGTTTCGTAGAGCAGCTCTCATATTACATCTTTTATCATTGAGGTTTTCTACTCTGCGCTCAGGAACACCACACACATTTACTCTGTTCAAGTTCGCCAAACTTTATCTTTCTACTTTTTAAAGGGGACATATCATGCTGATCCCTGATTTAATACTTACATATAATATAATAAATTTGAAAACAAGACCTTGCACCCCCCGAATTTTCAAAAAAATGAGATATTGTATTTTTTCCGATATCCTAGAACGAGATTTGATACCTCTGAAAATAGGTCATTGACCGCGAAATTTCGAACTTCTTGACGACACGAGGATCCTTTCTTTTTATTGGAGTAATCTGATAAAGCAGCTCCTCCTCTGTGATGTCAGTTAGTCACACAACCTCCACCGAGGGATACACCCACCAAGAGCCGAGTATCCCCCCTCAGATGCTGGATGCAGGGACTCTGCTCTGCCGAGCAGCTCGGCTTTACATGGTGAATTAGCAGTTAAAACACTGTAGTTTTAGCAGACGTTGTAATACTTGTGAGACTGTGATTTTTGCATGCTTGTTCTGACATGCACTGTGAACCTGGACCACAATAATGCTGCGGTAATAACATAGTGACGAGCTGACGGTAAAGGTGATCTTTAGACGACACTTTCAGCATGATGGATAAAACAGACAGAGAAAAGTAAAGGAGCAGGATGGAGCCCTGTTATAGAAATAGTTTATTGGTGAAGTCTGCCTATATTTCCACATATAAACTATACATGTTACAGTACCGGTTTGACTCACCACACTGAAGCGTCCTGCGGTGATCTGTGTCCAGGTGGATTTTCTTCCTCCTGAGCTGCAGAACCGTCCGGGTCTGACTCAGGGTCCAATACAAAAGGACGTATCCTACACTCTGCCATTTTATTAGCGCTATCAATGCCTTACGGTGAGGTTTTGGCAAACAGCAAACTCGCTCGGTCTGCTCCATCCAATATGGCGGTTTTGTAAATACTGCCATGCTGCAAAAACCGCCCCCTGGCTCTACCCCCTCCGCCCCTCTGATAGAACTGACCAATCAGAGCACAAAGGGCTGTGACGTTGCGAGGTTACTGGAGGTCATTCTCCAAACGGAGCGTTTCAACGAGATCTTCAGAATGGCCTAAACTGAGGATATTGAGAACGCTATTGTGGGGAAATGAAGGAACTAAATGACTTGTACTGAGGGCAGAAATGCTTTACAGGCATCCTAGTCTGGCATAGTGAAAAGGAGAAACAAGCATGATATGTCCCCTTTAAACCAGGGGTGGGCAAACTTTTTGGCTCAGGGGCCACAATGATTTTTAAAAACTGACAGATGGACCAGGCCTACACCAGAAACATATCTAACAGAAACATAATTAAAACAGATATAGTTGCATTCCTTTATCTCGGACATGTAGGTTGTTAACATTCCTTGACATGTTTCGGCGGAAACTTCCGCCTTCTTCAGAAGTGTCACCAGGGCCCAGTATTTCAAACATTTTCCACCAGGATTAATCCTGGTGGATCGGATTAAACCCAGATCTGATCCAAAATTGGGTATTTCAAACAACATTTAATCTTGATAATTTAAATCCAGATTTGGAAATCCAATCCTGCTTTTAATCCAGATCTGAGCCTGTATTGGGTATTTCAAAACTTCAGTCCCAAATCTGGATCAGGTTTGTCCTGAAAAACAGCATTAAATTAATCCCACCTCAGGGTAGGATCAGAGTGTGATCCCATGTTTAAGTTCCACGTATACTCATCCATAAAGAGCTTTTACTTGCATTTCTCGCAATCATTAGTATAAAAAGATATTTTTAATAAATTAAACCTCTTCATGTACAGTTTTATTATCGAACAGAAAAAAAATCCCAATTTCACAATTATCAGAAAAGTAATTCAAACAACACACATTTCCTCAACCCAACTTAAAGCCAATTAAATTTTTCACACTACTTTTCCATTTGCTTTTCCAGTGATTGTATTTTTAACTGGATGTGTTCTGACTGAAGCATGGTTAGTTTTATTTGTTCCCTAGCAAGTAAAATTTGCCGGTGTGCTTGCTCAGTTTCCATCTTGAGGAGATTTTGGTAGGCATGATCCTCATCATGATGCCTCTTCCGGTGATGTCTTGGTGGAGGTACAGGGGGAACCTCCCCACTGCTCTGACTTGTGCTTGGCTCCCCTTCTGGTCTGTCTGTCTGTGACCCTGAGGGCGGGTTGATCTGAGGAGCGGGATGGATTTGAAAATCTCAATCCGAGAGGATCAGGATTATTCTGATCCAATCTAGCAAAGTTTTGAAATACCGGGATAGAAGATCCTGATCCATGGATCAGGAAAGTGGAATTTGGAGATGTGGATCAATTTAATCTGGATTTAAATTTTTGAAATACTGGGCCCAGATGATAGATGTGACGCGTTAAATCAGTGTTCCGGAGATGAGGCACGTGGGGATGGTCCAGGGCGTGAAAAACTCTCTGGCTGTCCTAGCCCTGGGCTCTGGACTTGGCCAATCCTAGGCCCCCCCTTCCCAGCGGGGTCCCGGGGAACTGGGGTGCCTATTGCTGCCAGCAGGGTGGTTCTCCTGAGGGGGAGTTCTCTCCTCTCCGGTCCTACTTAGTCCCACAACCCTCACTCCCCCACTCCTTTAAACACCCACACACTTAGGACCTTGAGGTGCATGCTTGTCAGGTGCGGTGGGGGGGGTCCTTACGGACCACTTCTGCAGCACCCTGATAGGACTAATTCCTCAGTTTAAATTGCACTTAGACAACCCTACATGGTACCAACTACTCTACACAAAATACACACAGGGCCTTGGGGGGTGGGCCAAGTGGTATATGGTGGGCAGGGCTCCTCAGGCTAACCACCTGAAGGGCACTGCCTCCAGAGCTGTGCGGCTGTCTACTCCCCAATTTTAACCTTTTTTTTTAACTGCTTTAGAGTCACAAACATCTACCCAAAACAGAGCGGGAGACGTGGGTTGGGGGTCCCTTCTCAGACCCCTGTTTCCTTGGTGCTCCCTGGGGCACAGGGTAGAGGAAATACCCTGGCTTGGGCTCCTGCGGCGCCCTGGGGGTGCCCATGCCTCTCTGTCTTGGAGAAAAGGGAGGTAGCAAGAGAGAAAAGACTGGTGATCCCCATGGATCACATTGGTCTGAGTGTGTCTGATGTTTTGTCATTGTGCCATTGTATTGTTGTGTCGATATGTGGGTGTGGATGGGCACAGTGGCTCAAGTATGTGTTTGTATCTGGTGTGTGAGTGTCGGGGCTTGGTGTCCTCTGGCCTACTCCAAGGGGGAGTAAGGGTGGACGAGCGCTAGGGTTACCGGGGGGAGGGCTGGTGAGCTTGGGTACAGATGGGAAGGGGATGGGGACGGGTTGGGATGGGGGTTAAGTTTTGGGGACGTTGTGTCTTGGGGAGGGGATCTCTGTGGTCTCCGGAAACTGGCTGGGAGCAGGTACCAACTTGGCTGGGATGGGTCCTCCCTCTTTAGGGGTGGGCGGCCTTTGGGCTCCCCCTGCACTCAATTGGGGGCCCGGCATCTTGGCCCTGGCCCCCTGGGGCCCTGACACCGCAGTCTTGGGGGTCTGCCTCCTGCCTCCCAATGCCTCCTGGGTTGGCGTGCTGCTGTCTCCATGGTGTACTGTCTGGGCTCTGTGCTCTGTTGTAGCTGCTAGATGCCGGCTCTAGGGGCCCTCTCATTATGCGTCTGGCCTCTGGTGGTGGCAGGGATACATTTGCACAATCAATCCTTGGCACAATCACTTCACATAAAACAAAACTAACCTCTAATAATCTGCACTCTCACCTTTACCCCCTACATGTGTAGGTAAGTGTGTGGCTCTGTGTGTATTTATATATCTACACATATAGATCTATAATTGTTGTTCCTGTGCTCATTGAAGCTCATGATCTTTCCAGGTCTCCACAAAGACCTCAGGATACTGTCTCTTTTCAGGCTCAGCAGCTGGTTGTTTGGTTCCTCAGGTCTGCCTCTCCTGTCTGTAGTCATTTGCTCAGTTGTTGTGGTTGCTCTCTGCTGTTGTTTTGTTGTTTCTCTCTCTCTCTCTCTGTCTAGTCTCTTGTCTCTCTACACTCTTTCCTTCTGTTACTGTTTCTTTTCTGGTATCACTTTGGTCCGGTCAAGCAGTAATCTCTAAATTATGCGGGAAAAAAGATATCACGAAACACTAATAAAGAGTCTCATTTTAAACTCAAGGGGAGCCTTATAGACAAACAGCTCCTCTTGGAAAAGTAAATGTGTTCCACACAATACGACAGCCAGACCATAATTCTGTTGTCATGACGCTGGACAGGACAAGATAAAAAACAATGTTAGTCACAGCTGTGTCACTGTTTGCTCCATAGTCCTGTCCATAGTGTTATAATATTACAAGTATATCTACACTTAGGGTCAGTGTGATTTTTGGATGAAGTAATGCTTGCAGTAATAAACAGAAAAATGATTAATTGATTTTATTCAACAGTTTAAAGAATCTGACTCAGGCTTTTCAGACAAACTTTAAAGAAATACGCTGAGGAAAAAAGTCTGAATGATTTTTTCAGCATAGAGATATAAATGAGTAAAGTTGAGTGATCAAGTTTTCCTCTGAGTCCTGCTCTTTGATAACATTCAGACTGATTGTGACAGGATAGAAAGAGTCAAAGGATCAGCTGAAGTTTGTGTGTGTTAGTGCAGAGGCTAAACTCTCCTTCAGCAGCTGTTTGTGTTTCCTACACACAACACACACTCACTGAGGAACACACATACTCACTGAGGAACCAGGAAAAAACCAAAACCCAGGATAGAGAGGTTGAGTGAAGGTGGAGCTGAATGTGTGGAGGTGGATCAGTGAGTCAGAGGAGACTCTGTAGAAGGACAGAGTGCCAGCAGGACAGTCCACATACACTGCTACTCTGCCAGAGTCAGAGGACGGGCACAGAGGGAGGTCTGTTTCTCTGTTATTGTGACAGACAGAGTAACCTTCAATAGAGCAGAACAGACTCCAGGACTGATCATTGCGTCCAAACACACAGTCATAGCTGTCTCCTTTCCTTCTGATTCCTCTGTAACTCACTGATATATCAACCCATCCTTTCCACTCCACCTCCCAGTAACAGCGCCCAGTCAGACCATCTCTACACAGCAGCTGAGGCCAGTGGTCAAATCTGTCTGGATGATCAGGATATGACTGATTCTCTCTCACATGTGTCACCTTCCTGTTGTTGTCAGACAGTCTGAGCTCTCTGTGAGCTGTGTTTGAGTCCAGAGTGAGTTCACAGAAATCTGATGGAGAGAAAAAGACACAACACAGCAGCAGATTATCATCAGACACACCTGAAGGCTTCATTCTTTGTTAGCTGACAGTCTGCTGTTTGCTCATCAGGAGTCAAAGTGATTCCACACTTACACTTCTTCAGACCAGGTTTTAACCTCTGCTGTCCACCATGGTCCACCCTGGAGGAAGAAACACAGTCAGAGTGATTTTCTGTCCAACATGAGTCCTAACTGCTGCTCAACATGAAGCAGTGATCCTCAGTTTGTCCCTGTGACAGAGAAACAGGCTGAAACTCCTCTGAGCCAACTGTCTCCATCACTCTGTCACTTTTTCTGACAGTGTGGAGATCCTGGAGGAAAAGAAGAAGAAAAAGAAGAAGAAAAAGAGTCAAAAAGCAAAGGCTGCCTGTTGCTCTTTGGATCCATAAAGTCCATGTTCTGCTTCTCATGTCCTCTTTGAAATGAGGAAGGCCAAATCCTGCTCTACCTCTGACCTGTCTCTTTAAAGTAGTCGCTCTTTTTAGGAGTGAGGAGGAAAAATTCACCTCTATAATATTTGATCCTGTTCATTTGATCAGACAGCACTGTCTCCTAGAGATGAGCTCTTTCTATTTCTCCATCTTTTCAATCATCCTGATGATCTGACCATGAACATCTGCCTTCTTTCTGCTCACACACATTATTAGTGGATGAACGCTCAGATGGACTTTTTCTGTAGAGAACAGAACCATCAAAGAAGTGAAGACATGCTGCTGTTTCTATGAAACAGAGTTTTTCTATTTGATGCTCTTCTGCTGCTCTGTGTGTTTCCTGGTTCAGCTCCAATCACTGCTCTGAAAAGAATCAAACAGATTCAGTCTTTGAGCTCTTGTTGTCTGCTTTTACCTCAGTGTGTCCAGTCTGCAGAGTGGATCCTCAAGTCCAGCAGAAAGCTGCTCCACTCCTGAGTCTCCTGGATGATTGTAGCTCAGGTCCAGCTCTCTCAGGTGTGAGGGGTTGGAGCTCAGAGCTGAGGCCAGAGAAGCACAGCCTCTCTCTGTGATCAGACATCCTGACAGTCTGAGGTTAGAAAAAGAATCAGGCAATAAGAAAAAGTCCACTGATTATCACCATTTCTTTATCTCTGACCTCAAGCAGGATGAGCCAAAGACCTGACCTGAGAGTTTCCAGTTTGCAGTGTGGACTCTTCAGTCCAGCACACAGAGTCTGGACTCCTGAATCCTGCAGGTCGTTGTTACCCAGGTCCAGGTCTCTGAGCCTGGAGGACTGTGAGCTGAGGACTGAGGACAGAGCTTCACAGCTTCTCTCTGACAGGTTACATCCACTCAGCCTGAAGGAGATCATGGAAAGAGAACAAACAGATGGTTTCAGTGTCATGAACAGAATTCATTCTGTTTCTAATGTCTCACTCATTCACTCATTCACTCATTCACTCATTCACTCATTCACTCATTCACTCACACAGCTTTGTTTGCAGCTCTGATCACTGGCAGCAGCCTCAGAAGAGCCTCCTCTGAAGCAGAGTATTTATTCAGGTCAAACAGGTCCAGATCTTTGTCTGAGGACAGTAAGATGAAGCCCAGAGCTGACCACTGAGCAGGAGACAGTCGATCTGTGGACAGACGTCCTGATCTCAGGGTCTGTTGGATCTGCTCCTCTAGAGAACGATCATTCAGTTCATTCAGACAGTGGAACAGGTTGATGCTTTGCTCTGCAGACACATTTTTACTGAGCTTCTTCTTGATGTACTTGACTGTTTTCTGATTGGTCTGTGAGTCACTTCCTGTCTGTGTCAGCAGACCTCTCAGGAGACTCTGATTGGTCTGCAGAGTGAGACCCAGGAGGAAGCGCAGGAACAAGTCCAGGTGTCCGTTTGGACTCTGTGAGGCCTTGTCCACAGCGCTCTGATGGAGACGTTTCAGTTCAGGTTTGTCTCTGAACATTTTAGACCACCAGGATGTTGTTTGTTGTTGTTCTTCCATCAAGTTGAGTCCAGACTTGGTGAAGGTCAGATGGACGTGAAGAGCAGCCAGAAACTCCTGAACGCTCAGATGGATGAAGCAGAACACCTTGTCCTGGTACAGTCCTCTCTCCTCTCTAAAGATCTGTGTGAACACTCCTGAGTACCAAGAGGCTGCTGTGACATCAATGCCACACTCTGTCAGGTCTGATTCATAGAAGATCAGGTTTCCTTTCTGCAGCTGCTCAAAAGCCAGTTTTCCCAGAGACTCAATCATCTTCCTGCTCTCTGGACTCCAGACTGGATCAGTCTCAGCTCCTCCATCATACTTGATGCTCTTCACTTTGGACTGAACCAGCAGGAAGTGGATGTACATCTGAGTCAGGGTCCTGGGCAGCTGTCCTCCCTCTCTGGTCTTCAGCACATCCTCCAGAACTGTAGCAGTGATCCAGCAGAAGACCGGGATGTGGCACATGATGTGGAGGCTTCTGGAGGTCTTGATGTGGGAGATGATGGTGCTGGCCTGATCCTCATCTCTGGATCTCTTCCTGAAGTACTCCTCCTTCTTAGGGTCACTGAACCCTCTGACCTCTGTCACCATGTCAACACACTCAGGAGGGATCTGATTGGCTGCTGCAGGTCGTGTGGTTATCCAGAGGCGAGCAGAGGGAAGCAGGTTCCCCCTGATGAGGTTTGTCAGCAGCACATCCACTGAGGTGGACTCTGTACCATCAGTCAGGACCTGGTTGTTGTGGAAGTCCAGAGGAAGTCGACACTCATCCAGACCGTCAAAGATGAACAGGACCTGGAACTCTTCAAACCTGCAGAGTCCTGCTTCTTTGGTTTGAGGGAAGAAGTGATGAAGCAGTTCCACCAAGCTGAACTTTCTCTCTTTCAGCACATTCAGCTCTCTGAAAGGGAATGGAAATGTGAACTGGATGTCCTGGTTGCTTTTGTCTTCAGCCCAGTCCAGAGTGAACTTCTGTGTTAAGACTGTTTTCCCGATGCCAGCCACTCCCTTTGTCAGCACTCTTCTGATTGGTTCCTGTCTTCCAGGTGGGCCTTTAAAGATGTCTTCTTGTCTGATGCTAGTTTCTGCTCTGTCTGGTGTCCTGGATGCTGCTTCAATCTGTCTGACCTCATGTTCCTCATTGACCTCTCCAGTCCCTCCCTCTGTGATGTAGAGCTCTGTGTAGATCTGGTTCAGAAGGGTTGGGTTTCCTGCTTTAGCTATCCCCTCAAACACACACTGGAACTTCTCCTTCAGCCCAGACTTCACTTTACATCTGCACTCTGGAACAACAGCTCCTGAATGAAGAAAACAGAAATGTAATGAATGATGTGAAGCTACAATCAGTCTGATGAGTTTCAACTTTCAGACATCAGGATGGATTTGATTTGGCTCCTCTCTGAAATCTCTTCAGCTCATCAGTTGTGAACAGTTTGTCACAGCTCATAGATGTGATCCAAATGTGAGCGTCATGTTAAGAGCAGAGTTTGAAATGTAAACCTCTCCCATGTTGTCTCCATTTCCTCTTTCCATCGTGTTAAATGTGTTCAAATCCTCTTACTGCTCTGCAGACAGTCAGCCAGCTCCTCCTGCTTCATTCTCCTCAGGAAGTGCAGAGTGATCTTCAGGAAGGCCTCTCTGCTCCTCCTCTGCTCTTCATCCTCATCCTCCCACTGACTCTCAAAGCATTCTGGGTAATCTGGACTCAGAACTCTCTGGATCTCCTTCAGCTGGCTCTTTATGAAGCTGATGATGTTCTCCTGGAGCAGCTGGAAGCGAAGAAAATGGCAGGTTGAACTTGTAGAAGGTCAGATCAGATCATGTGTGACAGACAGAAAGCCTGCTGGTCTGCAGAGTCCAGCATGGAGACTGGATCACAAAGCTGCTCCACCTCTTAGTCTGTGGATGCTCCTGTCTTCAACAAATCAAGTTTCTATGAAATGAACTCTGCTGACAAAGTCTGAGTCTGTGTGAGAGCAGCATCCAGCATGACCTCTGACCTGTGAGTGTGAGCAGCTCAGAAATGTGCGGCTTCATTCAATCAGTCAAACACTGAGTGTGAAGAGAATTCAGGCAGAGATGATGTTTGCAGTGTGATCAGGAAAGCATTCAGAAAGCTCCAAACACAATGAGTGTGTGCTCTGAGGCTCAGGAGGAGCTGTGTTTGGACATTTACACACCATCAATATGGAGTCCAGCTGTGTGTGATGCTGCTGGGCAGACTGACCAATGGGAGCCTCTGATCTCTGAACTCTGAGGAACAAACAGAAGATCATGGAGTGTTTCTAACAGAGTGACACACAGTGTTCATGTGATAGACTCTATCTGCTGGATCCTCCTACAAACACAGGACACACATGAAGAGACATGCTGAGTCCAGCTCTTTCTGCCTCCAGTCCTGTTTACTGCTGTTGGATCCTGATAGAAACACAAAGACTGAAACATGTTCACCTTCACAGAGAAAACACCAAGCACAGTTAGGATCAAATGTTTCACACACAACAGGAAGTTACCTTTGAAACACTCACCTTTCATCAAATCTAAGCTCTGAAGATTTAAATTCATGGCGTATATCCATAGACAGATCACTCTTT
Source organism: Halichoeres trimaculatus (assembly GCF_033239565.1). Lineage (NCBI taxonomy): Eukaryota > Metazoa > Chordata > Actinopteri > Labriformes > Labridae > Halichoeres > Halichoeres trimaculatus. The sequence continues at coordinate 36,976,456 of NW_027437183.1, read as the reverse complement.
AAGGAGACACAGCTGGGTCCAGGTCCAGGAGAGTCTGGTCTCTCATGTTTGACCCTGACAGAATCACAAACACTGGTGAATAAACATGAACACTGAAAATCTTCCAGATTTGAGTTCTCCTGAAGTTTACCACAAACTTTTCTAAAGTTTGAATTCTGATAAAAACACTGAGATGGATTCTTACTTTAGACGATCAGACTGACGCACAGATTTGAAGTTAAGAGGTTCAGGCATAGACCTGTCACTTTTTAAAGAGACACAGCTGGGAGCAGGTCCAGGTGAGTTTGGTCCAGTCTGACGCATTTTGCTTCAGAACATACATACACACACACACACACACACACACACACACACACACACACACACACACACACACACACACACACACACACACACACACACACACACACACACACACACACACACACACACAGCTGTAAGTGTGAATAATGATGGTGCAGTGATGTTAGTCCATGGACAGTTAGAGATCCTGGTCTCACCTCTGAGCTCTGGTCTGGCTCTCATGGTCCCCACACAGAGGGAGGGTTTTAGAGGGAGGGGCTCCCTCCTCTCTGTCCTCACTCTGATCCATAGCAGAGCCCCCACCTTCACACAAACACAACAACATGTTCAGTCATTACATCAAGCTTCATCGTAGTTCTTCTTCCTCTCAGGAACATGACACAGATATTCAGGACTGAATCAAACCTTAATGGAGCCTAAAACAGGATCTGAGGAGCCCCCCCATTAAAAAAAAAAAAAAAAAAAAAACACTTTATAAACACATATGTTACACAGGTTTCATTGTCTGTCACAGTCCAAACAAAGAGTCTCTGTTTGAATCCTCCAGTGTGTGGACTGTGTTAAAGGGTCTTTAGAGAAACAGAGTCAGTTTCAGTGCTGGAAGATATTTGACCTCTGACCTCTTCATCCACACTCTTCACTTCAGAGTCTCAACAGTTAATGAAAAAAAAACCTGAGCTAAGTTGATCCAGGCTGTCAGACCGGTTCAGACACATCCTGCATTTTTTCAGAGACAAAGTGATGCAGATTACGATCTAACTGCTGCTGACTCCACTCATCAGACACAAACTATAAAACAGATCAATCTTTGTAAAATCCCTGCTCTTTAACTCACAGACAAGTTCTCCATGTTTCAAACAGCCAATCAGCACCCAGAAACATTTCTGCAGGTCAACAGTGATCCAGCAGCATGAGAGCTCAGTGATCCTGATCATCAAACAGGGACAGGTTTCTCTGGAAGGATTCTCACCTGTTGAAGTGAGTTCAGCTCAGCTCACAGACACTTTCCAGCTTCAGGTGTGGAGAGAAGAAGCTGCTGCTCTGTCCCTCGTTGGTCCTGGTGTCCATCTGTGTTTGACCTGAAGAGACAGTCACAGCCTAACTTCAGAGTGACGTCAGAACTGGTCTGACCTGTATCAGAAACACATTCTCAGATTACACACTGCTCACATGATGTAGTTTTACTATCTGACCACTAGATGGTGCTGACTAACCTTCTAATGGAACAAGCAGCAGTCAGATGTGATGAAGCAGCAGTGTGGATCACTCTGAGACTCCACTTTCTGTTTTTATTATTCTGAACCCCACAGTCTGCCCTCATAGTTTTTACATCAAGTTCTTCAGAGACAGAGACAGTCCTGAAGATGGTCCAAACACCAGAGTTAGGGTTTTTTACCAGCCCTGACCCACTTCTTACACGCAGGTTCAGCATAGTTTCAGTAATGTTGAGCTTGTAGCTCTGGTAAGTACAGAGCTGTTTTTGGGGGCCTTGCTCACAGTTCATTGTGTGGCAGCACCATGGCAGATCCACATGCTGTTAGTGAGACTCTTGATTTTACATTTGATCTCTAAACTGGTGAGGAGGAGAGAGGTCCAGAAACTAACAGTGAGGATGGGTTAGCATACATGGGTCTTCTGGTTTTGGCTGCTGTGTATGTAGTAGGTTGAAAAACGCTACTTGTTTGTGTTTTGCATTGTGACAGACCCCCCTTATTTTTTTGTTAAGTGTGAAACAGATTTAATACCATTCAAATAGTATGGCATTACAACGTGTCTAAAATGCCTTAGCAGATGGCGCTGTTGCGCTGCTGTGAACGCAGGGGAGACTATTTCACTGCTCATGCGCAGCTCAGGATAAAGAGAGCTACAACGGAGCAAGGAGCTAATCTGTGTCCATGTCTCTCCTTGCTTCACAAGTAGCTTTAAAAGTTTCTTTTCCAAACAGACTATGTCTGTCAATCAGTGTAAGGTTATGATAAGTGCTTTTGTGATGTTTCGGGTTGTAAGACCGATTGAATGAGTGTCGTGTTTGTGCTTTGTGGTCGAGTGTGTGTTGTCGAGACGAGCTAGTTACTTTTGATCGTCATTCTGTTCGCATGTTAGCGCCAAGTTGCTGCGTAGTTTGTGTGGAACTGAGACGGCATTGTGTGTGTGTGTGTGTGTGTGTGTGTGTGTGTGTGTGTGTGTGTGTGTGTGTGTGTGTGTGTGTGTGTGTGTGTGTGTTTGCTCGCGTGTGTGTTCGGGCCCGTGTGTGTGCGCGAGCGGGATTGGAAGTGAATGTGGAGATTGAAGTAAAACTATGATTTAGGTTAAAGTGATACTTTGGGATAAGGTATTGAAATGTTCTATGGTTAAACAGTCCCAGCTTGAGTTCCTTGCATTGAAGTGGGCGATCTGCGACAAGTTTAGGGATTATCTCTATTACACACCCACCTTCACTGTGTACACAGATAATAATCCCCTTACTTGTGTTTTGAGTACAGCAAAGTTGAACGCAGTTGGGCATCGCTGGGTGGGTGAGTTAGCAGACATTTCACAGACACTTCATTTCACCATCAGGTATCGGCCAGACAAGTCAAACACAGATGCAGACACACTCTCAAGATATCCAATCCAGCTCCATGACAACCTCAAGGACTACACAGAGACATTGCCACCACCAGACATCAGCCGAGATGGCGTTCATCCCACTCTGGATGGCGCAGCTCGTTTAACTAGAAATCTGGCTGATTTTATTAGTTTACCCATCTGACAACTCAGAGTGGAGACCAGGCAGCAGAGCAGCAGTCCTACACGCTCCTCTGCGTTTCCCTTAGTGCAGTTTCCCAGCCACTCCTCTTGTAACATAGAGACTGTGTCGGTTCCCTGACCGAGACCCTTTTTCTATAACAATAAAAATAACAATAATTATAACAACAACAACAACAACAACAACAACAACAACAACAACAATAATAATAATATTAATAAAGGAGTGAATTATGATAATCTTATACAAATTAAAACTTCCGGTGCGGATGAACCACCTGACGTTAAAGTCAAATGTGGTTTGTTAAATATTAGATCTTTGTCATCTAAAGCTGTGCTAGTTGATGAACTTATATCAGATTATCACATTGATTTACTTGCTCTGACTGAAACCTGGCTGTGTGAGGGTGAATATGTTAGTTTAAACGAGTCCACTCCTCCCAGTCACCTTAATACTCATAACCCTCGAGACACAGGCCGTGGGGGGGAGTGTCAGCTATTTTTAACGCTAGCTTTAATATTAGCCCTAGACCTAAACCAGGCTTTAGCTCTTTTGAAAGTCTTTTTCTCAGTTTCTTGCATCCAGCTATAAAAACCGCACAACTGTTTTTGTTTGTTTGTTTATGTTTTGTTTGTCGTCTACCGGCCTCCTGGCACGTACTCTCAATTTCTCTCCGACTTTTCAGAGTTTCTTTCTAATATCGTTCTTCTTTCGTATAATATTATCATTGTTGGTGACTTTAATATTCATGTGGACGTCGTTGACGATAGTCTTTGTATTGCCTTCATGTCTTTACTGGATTCTTTTGGTTTCACACAGTCTGTGAACCATCCTACTCATCGCTTTAACCACACCTTGGATCTTGTTCTTGCTTATGGCGTGGAACCTGTCAACTTGGCTGTTTACCGCAGAATCCTCTTATGTCGGATCATTTCTTCATTACTTTCGAATTCTTGCTGTCGGATTTCTCACCTGCGAACAAAATCATCTTGTCCAGGAACTTGTCTCACAGAGCTGTAGACATTTTCAAGGAAGCTATTCCTGCTGCCTTGAATTCTTGCTCTACTTTTGCAGAGAGCTCTTGTGCTCCCTCTCAGCTTGATCAACTTGTTGCGGATACCACGGGTTCTCTTCAAGCCGTCCTCGATTCAATTGCTCCGCTCAGACAAAGGACTCTCAGACGACATCGTTCCGCTCCGTGGTACAACGCTCAAACTCGTGAGCTCAAACAAAAATCGAGGAAATTAGAAAGAATATGGCATTCGGCTAAAACAACCGAATCCTGCTCGCGTTGGAAAAATAGTCTAAATGAATATGGAAAGGCTTTGCGACTGGCGCGTGCAACTTACTACTCAACTCTTATACAAGAGAATAAAAACAATCCTAGATTCCTTTTCAGCACTGTAGCCAGGCTGACAAACAGTCATAGCTCTGCTGAGCCATGCGTTCCTCTATCGCTTAGCAGTGAGGACTTTTTGAGCTTTTTTAACAATAAGATATTAAAGATTAGAGATAAAATTAGTAACGTGTTACATGCAACCGCGATAGAACCTTTGACCGATGGCGAATTTGCGGAAACGTCGCTTAGAGCTAATATACTCCTAGACTGCTTCTCGCCTGTGGACCTGTCAGAGCTGGATTCAACAGTCTCTTCAGCCAAACCATCAACTTGTCTTCTGGATCCCATCCCAGCTTGGCTGTTAAAGGAAGTCTTTCCCTTGGTCGGATCTTCTTTACTTAGGATGAATAATGCGTCTTTACTGTCGGGCTACGTGCCCCAACTTTTTAAAGTTGCTGTTATTAAGCCTCTTCTTAAAAAGCCTACACTTGATTCAGGCTCTTTGGTCAACTACAGACCGATATCTAACCTCTCTTTCGTTTCTAAGATCTTGGAGAAAGTTGTTGCGAATCAGCTCTGTGATTTTCTTCATAGCAACAGTCTTTTTGAGGTCTTTCAGTCTGGGTTCAGAGCCCACCACAGCACTGAGACTGCGCTGCTGAAAGTAACCAACGATCTACTTTTGGCTTCGGACAGTGGTCTTCTTTCTGTGCTTGTCTTGCTTGATCTTAGTGCCGCTTTCGACACTATTCATCATTGCATTCTTCTGTGGAGATTAGAGAGTCTTCTTGATATCTCAGGAACCGCTTTAGCCTGGCTTCGATCGTATCTTTCGGATCAACATCAGTTTGTTCATGTGAACAACGTCTCTTCTTCGCACACCAGGGTGCAATATGGAGTTCCTCAAGGTTCTGTGCTCGGACCGATTCTTTTCATCTTGTATATGCTTCCTCTCGACACTATATTGAGGAAACACTCCATAAACTTTCACTGCTATGCAGATGACACTCAGCTTTACTTGTCAATGAAGCCCGAAGAAACCAACCGCTTATCTAAACTTGAAGCATGCCTCAAAGCCGTAAGGTCCTGAATGAGCAGAAACTTCTTCCTGCTGAACTCAGAGAAGACTGAAGTCATTGTTCTTGGACCTAAACATCTCAGAGAAGCTTTCTTGAACAACATCGCCGCCTCTGACGACATCAGCTTGGCTTCCGGCACCACTGTCAGGAACCTGGGAGTTCTTTCGGATCAGGACCTGTCATTTACATCCAACAGGTCTCAAGGACGGCATTTTTTCATCTTCGCAATATCAAGAGAATTAGACACATCTTGTCTCGGAGCGATGCTGAGAAACTGGTCCATGCTTTCGTTTCTTCTAGGCTGGACTACTGTAACTCTCTTTTATCCGGCTGTCCTAATAAGTCTATTAGGACTCTTCAGCTTGTTCAGAACGCTGCCGCTCGGGTACTGACTTGGACTGGGAGGAGAGAGCACATCTCTCCAGTGTTAGCGTCTCTACACTGGTTACCAATAAAATCTAGGATAGAGTTTAAAATTCTTCTTTTGACTTACAAAGCGCTTGATGGCATCGGGCCATCGTATCTGAAAGACTTAATCGTTCCGTATAATCCGTCTAGGTCTTTGCGTTCTCAACATGCAGGTCTGCTCGTTGTACCTAGGGTCTCTAAAAGTAGTATGGGAGGTCGAGCCTTTAGTTATCAAGCTCCTCTTCTTTGGAATAACTTACTGGTTGAGATCCGGGGAGCAGACACGGTCTCAACCTTTAAGAGTAGACTTAAAACTTTCCTTTTTGATAAAGCTTACAGTTAGAGCTGGATCAGATCTGAACCAGCTCTTAGTCATGCTGCTATAGGTTTAGACTGCTGGGGGGAACTGACACACAGGGCTCCTGTTTCCCTCGCTATCTGTCAGTCTAACTTCTAGTCTTAATGTCCTGTTATAGTTACTGACCATACACCTCTCTGGGAGGCTCTGAGTTTGTCTTGTAGGTTCCTGGGGATCGGTGAAGTAGACGGCCTGCTGCTGTGCTCCTGTCCGACACCAGCTGCTACGGCTTTGGATTGTTGCCGGGAATGGCCTGCTGGTTTCTCCTTAACTGTCGCCACAGCGCCAAACTTCAGACTGCGTCTGTTTCTCTCTCTCTCCCTTTCTCTGTGTGTGTGTGTGTGTGTGTGTGTGTGTGTGTGCGTGTGTGTACCCCCCCCCCCCTCCTCCCCGCCCCCCCCTATTCTCTCTCCCACTCTCTGTCCTCTATCTGTCTCTCTAACCCCAACACAGTCGAGACAGATGTCTGTCTAACATGAGTCTGGTTCTGTCCGAGGTTTCTGCCCGTTAAAGGGAAGTTTTTCCTTGCCATTGTAACTTGCTAAATGCTGCCAAGTCCTGTACTCATGGTGGATTAAGATAAGATAAGACTCCTTATCTTGTCTTGATGTTGGGTTTCTGCTAATAAAATTTTATTAACATTTACGGGTCTAGACCTGTAAATGTTTTTGTAAAGTGTCTTAACAACATTTGTTATGTTTTGGCGCTATATAAATAAAGATTGATTGATTGATTGATTGATTGATTGAATCACTCATGATGAAGAGCAGAAACACACAACCTGCTGAGAGAAGAGGACAGACTGGAGAATTGAGAATCTCAAAACAACAACCTACATTCAGCAGCAGTGTTTCTTATTCACATCACCAGTTAGCTCCTGGTTAGCTTTGGGAGCTAATGTAACACACATCACTTCAACATCTTTATGGAAACTTTCATGAGAGTTTTATCAACATCTGTTCAAGTAAAATCACACCAAAAAGTCTGTTTGGCTCTGTACTAGCCTCCTTTGGGAAAATACCTCACAGTTAATACAATATTTACGCTTTAAGCTAGCTAGCCCTGCAAGAAGCTTTCAAACTAAAACACATTACAAAGGAAAAATGTTCAGAGGAAGTTCCCTTTAAGTTTCTCTCTGTGTCTCTGAAACAAACTGCTCCTTTGACTTCATTCATTTGGGTTGGGCTTGTTCTTCAGTCAACATTAAATGTTTAGGAGCGTATCATACAACTTACCTGGCTATGATGTCGGTCAAGTAAGGACGATACTGTCCTGATGTCAACTACGAATCCCACGATGCATTGCGACCAAAACATCCAATCACCGAGCTTGAAAGCTGTTGACTGATCCCTGACAGGGATCTGAGGCTGACCTGCATAGATAGATAGATAGATAGATAGATAGATAGATAGATAGATAGATAGATACATACATACATACATACATACATACATACATACATACATACATACATACATACATACATACAAACATACATACTTTAGTTATACACTTGGAAAATTCAAGGCATCCAGTAGTGGTTACAAGACAACATGACATAATGACAAAATGAAAAAAAAAGAAAAAAAAAAACAGTTACAAATGAACCATAAGGACTGATGTCCCCTCCCACACACTTGTTTATCAATTAAAAAATATATTTTAAGTAGAAATAGAAAATAAAAATAAAATATTTGAAAACCGTGCAAATTCAGAACAAGATATTAAAAAAACGTAGTGCATGGTGATGTTTTTAGACTTAAGCTCATTTATTAATTACTTTTGATCAGTTTACATTCACATTTCGTTCATTAGAACAAACTGTAAAAATGTTTTTCGGATTGGGTCGTGAGACGACACGCGTCACTACTCATATTCTGAGGATTCTGGGTGGTGAAGTGCTTTCAGTTTTTCTGATCTTTAATATTTGGACTGTGAAAGAGAAAATGTCTCAGTCAGGGAAAACAACTCTTTCTTAAATGAATCATGTGACACTTGCTCCAGACCTGCTCTGTAAGGAAAGAGTCTCCAGAAAACATCAGCTGACATTTCATCAACACACACTGATCCATTCAGCATTCATCTACTGCAGGTTAGGCCGGAAACAACCACACTTGTTGAATTGTGCTCCCCCAAATGAAGTCTTGATCTCCGGCTCTGCAGAGAGCTCAGTAGATGGCGCTGATCCACAGAGGACTTTTCAGGCGCCATCCAAATCCAAAGAAGAAGAAAACATGCGCCCCTGTCTTCTTTCAAGTTCTCAGCCAACATTTAAATCCCTGTGAGCTCTGGGACTGATCCATGCTACTACTTTTATCTCCACAACATTACAGGAACTAAACAAAGTACCTCCAAAACCATCCACTGCAGATCAAAAAGAAAAACCCCACGCCCCCTTAAATCTGACTGAGCCTACCACTCAAGAGCTGCCCCCACCCTCCGTCCCCCCAACTTCAGCCACCACAGCCACCATTGACAACCTCATCATGAAGAACATTTTCCATCAACTCAGCCACCTCCTATCAGAGCTCGGCAAATATACACAACCCACCCCCCTCCATAATGATGTCATGCAGATCCAGTCCACCCTCTCCACTATAAAAGAAATACTCCTGAATGGCCAAGACCCCCAGACCCCCCTACCCCAACTTCCAACTACATACTCTGCTATAGTCAGCACCAACCTCGACAGCTACCCCCCATCATTCAACACCGCAACAAAAAAAAGAGCAAGGAGAGAGTCAACTGAACAACCGCAACCTACACCTGTCGTACTTCAAGGCATTGCCACAACCAGCCACAAATCAAGCCATTTCCCAGGAAATCAGAAAACATAAACCACAGGCCCAAATACAAAAACTGGTTCACATGAAAAATGGAAACATTCTCATTTTCCCTAAGGACATCCCCTCACTGAACACCCTCCTCTCACCCTGGCCCCCTGAAGCCTTCAACAGAACAAGCTTCATCTATAGACTTGCACGAAAACCCGGACAATCCCCCACAACAGATATCCCCATAAAAGCACTGGTTATAAAAGGAAAAAATACAGACATCACGGAAGAACAAATCCAACACAAACTGGAAAGAGAAGGAATCGTCATCACTAAAATACACAGGATAATTAGCCAGACCACACAACAGCCAACCACCTTCATAAAAATCATCCTCTCCAACCCCAGCCAAGCCAACGCCCTTCTCCACGAAGGCTTCTACATGGATCTGTTCCAATATGAAGTGGAGAAGGCCCGGCCCCCACCCATCATCAGACAATGTTTCAAGTGTCAAAAATTCAATCATATCTCCATAAACTGCAATAACCCGGTCACCTGCCTATGTTGTGGAGAAAACCATCATCACAAGAACTGTACTGTTGATAAAAGGAACCCCAAATGCCCCAACTGCTCTGGACCCCACTCAGCAGCCTCAAAATCTTGCCCTGTCTACTTCTCACATATGAGCTCTACAACAAAGAAACATCCACCAGCAAACACAACCACCCCCAAACCCCAAACTCCCCTTCAAAACTTCTCAAGCCAGCTCCCCCATCTCCGAGAAGACCTCAAAAAACTTCAAATGGATGACAACAACATTGACCTCGTCATCCAAAGTATTCAAAAACACACCTCTCTGATTTCCAACATCCCACCCCAGATCCACCTACCACCACCACCAAAATGACTCCTATAAACATACTACACATCAATATCCGAGGACTGCGAACAAGCAAAGAAGAGCTCACCCAACTACTCCACCAACTAAACATCTCCATTGCATCAATAAATGAAACCTTCCTCTCACCCACCTCCCAAATCTCTATCCCTGGCTGAACAATCATTCGCAAGGACAGGACAACAAGACAAGGGGGGGGGGTTGCCTTACTCATTAGGAACAACATAGACTTTACTGAACTGGACTATAGACTAACGACTGAACAGCTGAATGACAACTAATATATTGCAATAAAAATTCAACTGCAAACTCATCACACCATTACATTTATTAGTATCTACTGCCCCCCCAACAAAAAACCTTCAGCTTCCCTTCTCCACCATACATCCAAACCGCAGCTATCCCTCATTATGGGCGACTTGAATTCAAAACACATCGACTTCAACTGCAATAAAAACCAACACCAACGGTACAATACTCAAACAAATACTACAAGATACCAACCTCACCATCCTCAACACCAATGAACCCACATACGTCTCACCACAAACTGGAAATACGGACATCCTGACCCTCATCATCTCCACTCCAGATCTGGCAACAAAACTCAACAGCTTTACAACCACCCATCATCTCTCCAGCGACCACCTACCTGTCATTGTCGTACGGCAGAAGTATTGGTTTTAGTTTGTTTTTATTCTGCATGGTTTTATATTTTGGGTGATTGTTTTTACTGTTTTTAGTTTATTTATAGCATGGTTTTTAGTATGTTTTAGTTACTCCCTGCCGGGACAGTCTTTATGTTGATAACCTGCACCTGTGTAGAACTTTTACTACCCCCAGAGACGCTCAATGTGGCGGGAGAACACAGTGGGTCTGTGGCCAATCAGATGACAGAGGGAACAACTTTACCTGTGGCACACCTGGAAGTGAACAGAACGCCGGAAGGAGCAGAACGAGTGACACGTGTGGACAGGACAACGGAGGAGCAGCCGAGCACAGTGGATCAGACAGCAGCCGAGCACAGTGGATCAGACAGCCGCCGAACACTGCCGAGCACCGCAGACCAGTCAGTCGCCGAACCCGGCGGAGCAGAGTCAAACTGAGAAGGAAAGTCCAGAGTGTTACGACGCCTCAGTCAGTATCCTTCGTTGTAGTAGCACTCTGGCTTAGGAGGAAGAGCTCATTTGGCTGAATTGTGTTGTGCACCCCCACTGCCGCTGTGTTTCTTTTTAATTACAGGGGTTTTTTTGGCTGAAGCTCTGTCCGCCACTGGAGGTGTGAAGGAGCGGAAGGGCCCTAACTGTTTGCCGGCGTTGCAATCCTTTTTAATAGACCTTCCATCCTTAGAGGATAGTCACCTGCTTCACCTGCTTGTGTTTTACAACAAACAACTACTTTTGATTAAAAAAAGATCTGGTTTTAACAGCATTTTTATTGTCGTCTCCTTGGTTTAACTTGCTGCTCACCACTTGATTTTAAAGGACCAGTTCAGAATTTTTAAAATAATTTTAATCTCAATCTATTTTACCACCATTACATCATCACTGCCTTCAGCTTCAACCCTCAGACAACAACAAGGACTACATACAAGTACAGGAAAGCAAACTGGGACAAGTACAGAAAAAACATAATGGACAGACTCGCTGTTTTGAATCCATCTCTCCACCCAGAAAACTTGGACTCCACTGCAGATAATTTAGGAAACATTCTCACCCAAGCCCGCCAAGAAACTATCCCCAAAAAAAACAACCAATACCCCATCCTCACCATTGCCCATGCACCTCCTCCATCTCATCAGCCAGAAAAGAAAAATACCCTGCTTCACATTCACGGACAAAACAACTGGACAGACTTCTACAAATCCCTGGAACAAGACACCAACCCACAAACATTCTGGCAAAAAATTAAATCTATCAACGGAAACACCAAAACAACTAACATAGCACCGATCAGACAGAATGGACAGACCTATACACAAAATATTGACAAAGCTACCATTTTCTGCCAACATCTCAAAACCATCCACATGTGCCCTGACAACCCCTTCTTTGACTCCAGCTGGAAAACCCAAGTTGACACTGAAGTATCCCATTACATAGCAAACCGCACCAATCTCCCGATGCTCCCCTCAAGTCCACACCCACTTACTAACCCTGTTGCAATAAAGGAAATTCAACAACAACTCAAGAAAATGAAAAACAAAGCCCCAGGAGAAGACCAAATACACACCACATTAATCAAACAAGCCCCCACCATCTACTTCCTTCACCTCAGCCACCTGTTCACTGCCTGCCTCATTCATGGACACTTCCCCTCCCCCTGGAAAACAGCAATGGTCAGAATGATTCTCAAACCCGGAAAAGACCCACACAACCCCTCAAGCTACCGACCGATCAGCCTACTCAGCCACCTTGGAAAACTATTCGAACGCATCATTACCAGTAGACTTACGACTCATATAGAAGGATTTGGACTGATTTCACTTCACCAAGCCGGATTCAGAAAAGGACGGACCACTACTGATAACACTCTCCGACTATCAGAACATATCCACCGAAACTTTAATAAAAAACATCTCTCTCTGGCCATATTCTTCGACATCGACAAAGCATTCGACAGACTTTGGCACAATGGACTCATCTACAGACTTCTCGACACCAACCTCCAACTCCCACCCTCCACCCAGTCACTCATTACCAGCTTTCTTCATCAACGCCAGATAAAGGTCAAGGTCTCATCTGCAATATCCACCCCTTTCACCCCCCAAGCAGGAGTCCCCCAAGGTTCAGTTCTCAGCCCACTTCTTTTCACCTTGTACGTTTCAGATATATATTACCCCCCAGCCACTGTTGCACAAGTGTCCCAGTTTGCCGACGACCTCTGCTACTGGACATCATCCAAATCACCTCAGCTTGCTGCCAAAAAACTCCAATATTGCATCACAGAAATAGAGAACTGGACAAACCTCTGGAGGATCACCCTCAACCCAAATAAAACTCAACTGGTCATCTTCACCCGCAACCCAAGACTCATGTCACCAAACATTACAGTCACTCTTCATAACACTCAACTTCCGATCAGTCACAGTGCCACCTTCCTTGGCACCACATTCCAAACAAACATGTCCTGGACCACCCACATCACTACAATCGAGCACAAAGCCAACAATAGACTAAACCATCTCAAAGCCCTCTGCGGCAAGCATGGCGCCTCACCCACAACAATAATAAAAGTGTACCTTGCATACATCAGACCACTCCTGGAATTCTCAGTACCAGCATGGATCACCGCCTCCAACTACCAAACCCAACGACTGCAGAAAATACAAAACAAAGCAATAAAACTGGCCTACAGACTACCTTCCTTCATAAATACGGACTACATACACACACTCTCAGGACTCCAGACTATTGAAGACCGACATATACGACTGACCAGACAATACATCCAATCAGCCACAAACAACCCAGCCCTCAGCAAAACAATCATGGAAGCAAAGGACCTGATCAATACACCCCTTTCTACCATCATAAACTCTGATGACAAACAAACATGATACCTCTTCAACTCCCATCAAACCAATAAGCTCAACATGCAGCTGCCTGAGGAAATGACCACACACGCATGCACGCACACACAAAACCATTTAAAAAAAAAAAAAAAAAAAAAAAAAAAAAAATTAAAAAGGGTGTGTGTCTCTGTGTATATGTATATGTGTATATATGTAGAGATATGTATGTATGTGTGTGTGTGTGTGTGTGTGTGTGTATGTATGTCTATATGTATGTAAACGGGTGTATGTGTATATATGCATGTGTATTTTTCCATGTCTTATGGATTATAATAGACAAGTGATTGCCTTGATCTCCATGTGTCTTGTGCCTTGAGTACCCCCCCCCCCTCCTCTTAACCAAACAGATGGACAGAAAAGGGCAGAGAAGCTCTGAGCTGTCCCACCAGGCCCAAGAGAAAAAACTGCAAACTGATCCATTCTGCAGAGCTCTCTGCCTCGTTTTAGCGTCACCCTAACCTGGTTTTAACATACGTTTTACCTGGTTTTAATCGTTTTTAAAAGCCGGAAATCCATGATATATGCGGATGCACCCCCGGAGTGAAGCAGTCAACCGCTGCACGCTGCCTCCCAGCCTGTTTCCTCCCATCGACGCGTCATTGCCTGCCTGCCAGCAGACTCATCGCCATCCTTCAGCGCTTTGGGGTGCCCACGTCCCGTCACCTGCGGAAGGAGAGACGAGCGTGGAGTGAACTGAGCCTCCAGCCACATTCCCTCACCGCTCACTGGCAGCACCTAGAAGACGTCTCCGCTGTTCACCACGGGGCCCCTCCAGAGGGGGGGTCGAGAGGTACGATACATGTGAGACCAAGGCACATTGTTTAAGCACTTAAACTACAACCCCTTATTCTTTCTTCCAAAAAAACCCACCACTTTCCACATCCTCCATTTTTCTGTGCACACACAATCAACACCAATAAACACAGCTGATAACATTTTCACCTCAGTGCCGCATCAAACGCCCCACCACAACCTCCACCCTGAAAAGTATGGCAACCCCTTCAAATCCCACTATCACCCCACAAGAGCGGAAACAGATATGGAGAACGGCATTCTCAGACAGTCACAAACCCACCCAGGATCCAGCCAAGCAGAAATCAAGCACCATCAAGAAAAAAGCAGCACCTGCCACTCCTGTAACTACTTTTATCTCCACAACATTACAGGAGCTAAACAAAGTACCTCAAAAACCATCCACTACAGATCACAAAGAAAAACCCCACGCCCCCTTAAATCTGACCGAACCTACCACTCAAGAGCTGCCCCCACCCTCTGTCCCCCCAACTTCAGCCACCACAGCCACCATTGACAACCTCATCATGAAGAACATTTTCCATCAACTCAGCCACCTCCTATCAGAGCTTGGCAAATATACACAACCCACCCCCCTCCATAATGATGTCATGCAGATCCAGTCCACCCTCTCCACTATAAAAGAAATACTCCTGAATGGCCAAGACCCCCAGACCCCCCTACCCCAACTTCCAAATACATACTCTGCTATAGTCAGCACCAACCTCGACAGCTACCCCCCATCATTCAACACCGCAACAAGAAAAAGAGCAAGGAGAGAGTCAACTGAACAACCGCAACCTACACCTGTCGTACTTCAAGGCATTGCCACAACCAGCCACAAATCAAGCCATTTCCCAGGAAATCAGAAAACATAAACCACAGGCCCAAATACAAAAACTGGTTCACATGAAAAATGGAAACATTCTCATTTTCCCTAAGGACATCCCCTCACTGAACACCCTCCTCTCACCCTGGCCCCCTGAAGCCTTCAACAGAACAAGCTTCATCTATAGACTTGCACGAAAACCCGGACAATCCCCCACAACAGATATCCCCATAAAAGCACTGGTTATAAAAGGAAAAAATACAGACATCACGGAAGAACAAATCCAACACAAACTGGAAAGAGAAGGAATCGTCATCACTAAAATACACAGGATAATTAGCCAGACCACACAACAGCCAACCACCTTCATAAAAATCATCCTCTCCAACCCCAGCCAAGCCAACGCCCTTCTCCACGAAGGCTTCTACATGGATCTGTTCCAATATGAAGTGGAGAAGGCCCGGCCCCCACCCATCATCAGACAATGTTTCAAGTGTCAAAAATTCAATCATATCTCCATAAACTGCAATAACCCGGTCACCTGCCTACGTTGTGGAGAAAACCATCATCACAAGAACTGTACTGTTGATAAAAGGAACCCCAAATGCCCCAACTGCTCTGGACCCCACTCAGCAGCCTCAAAATCTTGCCCTGTCTACTTCTCACATATGAGCTCTACAACAAAGAAACATCCACCAGCAAACACAATCACCCCCAAACCCCAAACTCCCCTTCAAAACTTCTCAAGCCAGCTCCCCCATCTCCGAGAAGACCTCAAAAAACTTCAAATGGATGACAACAACATTGACCTCATCTTCCAAAGTATTCAAAAACACACCTCTCTGATTTCCAACATCCCACCCCAGATCCACCTACCACCACCACCAAAATGACTCCTATAAACATACTACACATCAATATCCGAGGACTGCGAACAAGCAAAGAAGAGCTCACCCAACTACTCCACCAACTAAACATCTCCATTGCATCAATAAATGAAACCTTCCTCTCACCCACCTCCCAAATCTCTATCCCTGGCTACACAATCATTCGCAAGGACAGGACAACAAGACAAGGAGGGGGGGTTGCCATACTCATTAGGAACAACATAGACTTTACTGAACTGGACTATAGACTAACGACTGAACAGCTGAATGACAACTAATATATTGCAATAAAAATTCAACTGCAAACTCATCACACCATTACATTTACTAGTATCTACTGCCCCCCCAACAAAAACCTTCAGCTTCCCTTCTCCACCATACATCCAAACCGCAGCTATCCCTCATTATGGGCGACTTGAACTCAAAACACATCGACTTCAACTGCAATAAAAACCAACACCAACGGTACAATACTCAAACAAATACTACAAGATACCAACCTCACCATCCTCAACACCAATGAACCCACATACGTCTCACCACAAACTGGAAATACGGACATCCTGGACCTCATCATCTCCACTCCAGATCTGGCAACAAAACTCAACAGCTTTACAACCACCCATCATCTCTCCAGCGACCACCTACCTGTCATTGTCGTACGGCAGAAGTATTGGTTTTAGTTTGTTTTTATTCTGCATGGTTTTATATTTTGGGTGATTGTTTTTACTGTTTTTAGTTTATTTATAGCATGGTTTTTAGTATGTTTTAGTTACTCCCTGCCGGGACAGTCTTTATGTTGATAACCTGCACCTGTGTAGAACTTTTACTACCCCCAGAGACGCTCAATGTGGCGGGAGAACACAGTGGGTCTGTGGCCAATCAGATGACAGAGGGAACAACTTTACCTGTGGCACACCTGGAAGTGAACAGAACGCCGGAAGGAGCAGAACGAGTGACACGTGTGGACAGGACAACGGAGGAGCAGCCGAGCACAGTGGATCAGACAGCAGCCGAGCACAGTGGATCAGACAGCCGCCGAACACTGCCGAGCACCGCAGACCAGTCAGTCGCCGAACCCGGCGGAGCAGAGTCAAACTGAGAAGGAAAGTCCAGAGTGTTACGACGCCTCAGTCAGTATCCTTCGTTGTAGTAGCACTCTGGCTTAGGAGGAAGAGCTCATTTGGCTGAATTGTGTTGTGCACCCCCACTGCCGCTGTGTTTCTTTTTAATTACAGGGGTTTTTTTGGCTGAAGCTCTGTCCGCCACTGGAGGTGTGAAGGAGCGGAAGGGCCCTAACTGTTTGCCGGCGTTGCAATCCTTTTTAATAGACCTTCCATCCTTAGAGGATAGTCACCTGCTTCACCTGCTTGTGTTTTACAACAAACAACTACTTTTGATTAAAAAAAGATCTGGTTTTAACAGCATTTTTATTGTCGTCTCCTTGGTTTAACTTGCTGCTCACCACTTGATTTTAAAGGACCAGTTCAGAATTTTTAAAATAATTTTAATCTCAATCTATTTTACCACCATTACATCATCACTGCCTTCAGCTTCAACCCTCAGACAACAACAAGGACTACATACAAGTACAGGAAAGCAAACTGGGACAAGTACAGAAAAAACATAATGGACAGACTCGCTGTTTTGAATCCATCTCTCCACCCAGAAAACTTGGACTCCACTGCAGATAATTTAGGAAACATTCTCACCCAAGCCCGCCAAGAAACTATCCCCAAAAAAAACAACCAATACCCCATCCTCACCATTGCCCATGCACCTCCTCCATCTCATCAGCCAGAAAAGAAAAATACCCAGCTTCACATTCACGGACAAAACAACTGGACAGACTTCTACAAATCCCTGGAACAAGACACCAACCCACAAACATTCTGGCAAAAAATTAAATCTATCAACGGAAACACCAAAACAACTAACATAGCACCGATCAGACAGAATGGACAGACCTATACACAAAATATTGACAAAGCTACCATTTTCTGCCAACATCTCAAAACCATCCACATGTGCCCTGACAACCCCTTCTTTGACTCCAGCTGGAAAACCCAAGTTGACACTGAAGTATCCCATTACATAGCAAACCGCACCAATCTCCCGATGCTCCCCTCAAGTCCACACCCACTTACTAACCCTGTTGCAATAAAGGAAATTCAACAACAACTCAAGAAAATGAAAAACAAAGCCCCAGGAGAAGACCAAATACACACCACATTAATCAAACAAGCCCCCACCATCTACTTCCTTCACCTCAGCCACCTGTTCACTGCCTGCCTCATTCATGGACACTTCCCCTCCCCCTGGAAAACAGCAATGGTCAGAATGATTCTCAAACCCGGAAAAGACCCACACAACCCCTCAAGCTACCGACCGATCAGCCTACTCAGCCACCTTGGAAAACTATTCGAACGCATCATTACCAGTAGACTTACGACTCATATAGAAGGATTTGGACTGATTTCACTTCACCAAGCCGGATTCAGAAAAGGACGGACCACTACTGATAACACTCTCCGACTATCAGAACATATCCACCGAAACTTTAATAAAAAACATCTCTCTCTGGCCATATTCTTCGACATCGACAAAGCATTCGACAGACTTTGGCACAATGGACTCATCTACAGACTTCTCGACACCAACCTCCAACTCCCACCCTCCACCCAGTCACTCATTACCAGCTTTCTTCATCAACGCCAGATAAAGGTCAAGGTCTCATCTGCAATATCCACCCCTTTCACCCCCCAAGCAGGAGTCCCCCAAGGTTCAGTTCTCAGCCCACTTCTTTTCACCTTGTACGTTTCAGATATATATTACCCCCCAGCCACTGTTGCACAAGTGTCCCAGTTTGCCGACGACCTCTGCTACTACTGGACATCATCCAAATCACCTCAGCTTGCTGCCAAAAAACTCCAATATTGCATCACAGAAATAGAGAACTGGACAAACCTCTGGAGGATCACCCTCAACCCAAATAAAACTCAACTGGTCATCTTCACCCGCAACCCAAGACTCATGTCACCAAACATCAAAGTCACTCTTCATAACACCCAACTTCCGATCAGTCACAGTGCCACCTTCCTTGGCACCACATTCCAAACAAACATGTCCTGGACCACTCACATCACTACAATCGAGCATAAAGCCAACAATAGACTAAACCATCTCAAAGCCCTCTGCGGCAAGCATGGCGCCTCTCCCACAACAATAATAAAAGTATACCTTGCATACATCAGACCACTCCTGGAATTCTCAGTACCAGCATGGATCACCGCCTCCAACTACCAAACCCAACAAAAATACAAAACAAAGCAATAAAACTGGCCTTCCTTCATAAATACGGACTACATACACACACTCTCAGGACTCCAGACTATTAAAGACCGACATAGACGACTGACCAGACAATACATCCAATCAGCCACAAACAACCCAAACCTCAGCAAAACAATCATGGAAGCAAAGGACCTGATCAACACACCCCTTTCTACCATCATAAACTCTGACGACAAACAAACATGACCCCTCTTCAACTCCCATCAAACCAATAAGCTCAACATGCAGCTGCCTGAGGGAATGACCACACACGCATGCACGCACGCACAAAACCACAAAAAAAAAAAATTAAAAAGGATGTGTGTGTGTGTGTGTGTACATGTATATGTGTATATATGTAGATATATGTGTGTGTGTGTGTGTGTGTGTGTGTGTGTGTGTGTGTGTGTGTGTGTGTGTGTGAGTGTGTGTGTGTATGTATGTATGTCTATATGTATGTAAACGAGTGTATGTGTATATATGCATGTATATATATGTCTTGTGCCTTATAATAGACAAGTGATTGACCTGGTCTCCATGTGTCTTGTGCCTTGAGCCCCCCCCTAACCAAACAGATGGACAGAAAAGGGCAGAGAAGCTCTGAGCTGTCCCACCAGGCCCAAGAGGGAAACTGCAAACTGCTGATCCATTATTGACACCATCACCACAAATCATGCAACATGGACAGAAGCAACACCAAATGTGCCAACTGCCCCGGACCACACTCCTCTGTATCTAAAGCCTGTCCAGTCTACCTTTCACTCCTGACTCCATCTGCAAGCAGGCCCCCACCCACAGGACACCTTAGTAGGAACTCATCCTCATCCAACCCCCCCAGCCAGCACAGTACCGACTGCACACACCTCACCCACCTCTGTGAAGACCTCCAAAAACTGTCCATGGATGAAGACAAAATCACCCAAGTCATCCAGAGTATCAGAAAAGAGACAAACGTCACCATCTGAACCCAAACACACAGACTTTTACTGCAAGAAAACCAATTCAAATGGAACAGCACTCAAGAAGATCCTTCAGGACACCAACCTATCAATAATCAATACAAACTAATCTACATCTCCCCACAGACCAGCAACACAGACATCTTGGACTTCATCCCCTGCACCCCTGACCTCGCTACAAGACTTCACAGCTTCACCACCACTAACCACCTCTCAAACGACCACCTTCTGGTCCTGACCACCTTTTCCTTTCAACTCCAACCAATCACAACTAAGCAATATAACTACAGGGAAGCTGTTATGTGCCACTAATGTTTTGTTTCTGTTTTATCTTGAGGCCACCTTGGACCTCCATACCTGCTTCGCTCCTGATCCCTGGCACCTGTGAGCTGGCTTCAAAAGCCACTGCTTGGCTCCTCCCACACTCTCTCTCACACTGCAGCCAGGATCAGCAGCAAGGCAGCAGCTCCTCTGAATCTGTTCTGGTCTTTTCTTTCAGTTTTTTGTAATAAATGATTGTTGAAACTTCACTTAATGTCTCCTATGTTGCCTCCCCTGAGCCAGGGTCGTAACATATTGGGGGCTCGTCCGGGATAAGTAAACCTGGAGGAGTTTGTTTGATGTTTTCTCCTAGTTTGAAGAGATTTGTGTTCTTTGTTTCAGTAGTGTGCTGCTGGGTGTTAGCTGTGAGCTGCTATGTTTTCTCTGCTGGTGAGTACACGGTGAGTTTGTTCTGAGTGCAAATAAGTTTGGTTTGCTGGTGATCTCCCTGGTTAGAGAGGGAGTGGGCCAGCTGGGCTGATTGATTCGTCCTTCCGACAGCCCACTCATTTATTATTCTGTCTTTTTTGTTTTTGAGGTAATCCTGGGTGGAGACTTGTTCTCTGTTGGGGGTAAACTGGGCTCAGGTCCTTGGTCTTCTGACTGAGGCGAACCAAAGCCCAGTTTTGAAAGTTGCCTCGAGCCCGGCACGCCTCGGAAGATACTTAGGTTTACTCTAAACTAGGCAGGTTCCAGGGAGGTTTCCTGTTGCTTTTTGCACTTAAGGGCTTGTCACTGTGCTCTCCTGCAGGAGATTTAGTAAGTTAGGTGAGTTTGGTGGTCCCTGATTGGAGGCCATCTTGTGTTGTATTGTGTCCAGGATCCTAACTTTAGAGTGAGTAGCA
This sequence comes from Halichoeres trimaculatus, assembly GCF_033239565.1. NCBI lineage: Eukaryota > Metazoa > Chordata > Actinopteri > Labriformes > Labridae > Halichoeres > Halichoeres trimaculatus. The sequence continues at coordinate 36,955,008 of NW_027437183.1, read as the reverse complement.
GTGTTTGTCTGGTCAAGTGAATGTGTGTATTTGACTTTGGTAGGCTAGTTCGCCCTGAGAGTGTAGTTGCCTTTTGTTGTATCCATGATTACCTGCATATGTGATGTTTGTAGTGTGATGTGCTTAGGTAATGTTTTGTGCTGTGTTAGCAGACTGATGGGTAGTGACTAGGTCTACTTTTTGGTAAAGTGGTTGGGTAAGCCACTCTGTTGAGAGCATCTGATACTGCTGTTTGTGTGTTGGACACTTGGTGCATTGTGACTGTTCACCTCGTTTGAAATCCTTAAATTGTGTTTGTAGCTAACTATTAGCTGAACATTTTGTAAAGTGATCTAGCATGGCAACACTAGATGATTTTATTGTTGCCCCCTCAGAGGAGGTGCTTGAACAGTTCACTAAAGATCAACTGCTTAAGCTTGCTTCTCACTATGGAATCGAAATTCCTAGTGGTGATAAAAGTATTAAGAAAACTGTAAAAGAAACTCTTAAGTCTCTTTTGATAGAACAGGGGATTCTAGGGCCTGAACCCTCAAAAGTAACACTCAAGACTCCAGCTCCTCCTCAGCTCTCAGATGACGCTATTGAGTTGAGACTGAGGGAGTTGGCTTTGAAAGAGTTAGAGTTGGAAGAAAGACAAAAGGAGCGTATGTTAAAGGAAAAACAAATTTATTTAGAACATGAACGTTTCCTTAAAGAGCTTGAATTCAAGCAGGCATCACTGTCCCGCTCCACCGAGACGGAGCAGACTGGATTTGATGTAGCCAAAAACATAAGACTGGTACCCCCTTTTGTTGAAAAGGACGTTGAAAGATACTTTCCTCATTTCGAACGAGTGGCTACAATTTCAAAATGGCCGAAACACTCCTGGACTTTGCTTTTGCAAAGTGTCCTTGTTGGGAAAGCACAGGAAGCTTTCTCTGTCCTGAGCCTCGAAGAAAGTCAGGATTATGATAAAGTTAAAGCCACAATACTCAAGGCTTATGAACTGGTTCCTGAGGCTTATCGCCAGCGTTTCAGAAGCCTCAGCAAGCTTGACAAACAAACCTATGTTGAGTTTTCCAAAGAGAAGGAGATCCTTTTTGATAGATGGTGTGGCTCGCAGTCCGTAAAAACCAAGGAAGACCTCAGACAACTCGTTCTGCTTGAAGAATTCAAACATTGTCTGCCAAACGCTGTCTGTACTTACCTTAATGAGCAGAAGGTTGAAACTCTTGACAGAGCGGCTGTATTAGCCGATGAGTTTGTGTTGACCCACAAGCAGAGCTTTGATAAAGATCAAGGTGAGCAGAGGAGAAGGGCTTTGCTTCAAAAAACTTACCCCTCTAAACAGTTTCCCTCTGCCTCTGGCTTCTCTAGGAAGAACAGCACAGGGAATGCCTCCTCAGAGAAGGTTTGTTTCTATTGCAAGAAACCTGGCCATATCATTGCAGAGTGTCCTGTTTTGGGTAAGAAGCAGAAATCTGTTAAGCCTGTAGCCTTGATTAAGACTGTCGAAAATCCCACCCTGGAGAGAGTGAAGAAGTGTCAGTCTGAAAAGGCAGAGCTTGCTGGCTCCTCATCTTTTTTAATGGATGGGTTTGTGTCATTGGATTCTGATCCTACCAGTATGCAACCAATCAAAATCTGGAGAGATACTGGAGCTTTTCAGTCCCTGATTCTGCAAGATTTCCTTTCATTCAGTAAGAAGTCCTCTCTGGGATCTTATGCCCTTGTTGAAGGTTTTGGTGGTGGTTATTTGCATTTGCCAATGCATCGCCTAAATCTACAAACTGCCCTGGTTTCCGGTAATGTTGATGTAGCCATTTGTCCGCATATTCCAATTGATGGTGTGTCCTTCATCCTTGGAAATGATTTAGCTGGAGATAGAGTTGCAGCTGCACCTCATGTAGTCCCTTCTCCTGATGTTTCTGAAACTCCTGATGAACTTGAAAAACAGTATCCAGACACTTTTCCTGTGTGTGTGACCACTCGGGCCATGTCAAAAAAAGTCAGAGACAGAGCTTGTGATTCTGAGGTTACTCTTTCAGACACTTTCTTTGCTAAGGATGTAACCCTTGGGTTCAATAAAGTGTTTCCCTCTCGTGCTCAGTTAAAATTTGAGCAGGAAAATGACCCAGACTTGTCCAAGCTTTTTGAAGAGGTGGTTGAACAGGATGCAGCAAAAGGTGTTTCATGTGGATACTTTGTTGATGAGGGAGTGTTGATGAGGAAGTGGACCCCTCCTCAGATGTCTTGTCATGATGATTGGGGTACTGTATTCCAAGTTGTTGTTCCAAGAAAGTTTCGTCCTGAAATCTTGAGTATGGCCCATGATCACTGTCTTGCAGGACATATGGGAGTGAAGAAAACCTTGAACCGAGTTTTGAGGCACTTTTTCTGGCCGGGTATAAAATCTGATGTCACCCAGTACTGTAAAACTTGTCATGTGTGCCAGAGTGTTGGAAAACCCAACCAGAAAATACCTCCTGCTCCTTTATACCCAATTCCTGCTATTGGGGAACCATTCGAGCATGTCATGGTTGACTGTGTTGGCCCACTTCCTCGTACTAAATCTGGTAACCAGTTCTTGTTAACCATTATGTGTGCTGCTACCAGGTTTCCTGAAGCCATCCCTCTGCGGCGTATCACTGCTACAACGGTCTCCAAGGCTCTTATCAAGTTCTTCACTCTTTTTGGTCTGCCAAGGATCGTTCAGACTGATCAAGGGTCAAATTTCATGTCTCGTGTGTTCACTCAGGTACTCCAGCAGTTGTCTATCCAGCACTGCACCTCATCAGCATACCATCCGGAGTCTCAGGGAGCCTTGGAAAGGTTCCATCAGACTTTAAAGACAATGCTGCGAGCCTTCTGTCAAGAATTTGAGAAAGACTGGGATGAGGGAACCCCTCTACTCCTCTTTGCTGCCAGAGAAGTGACACAAGAGTCTCTTGGTTTCAGCCCAGCTGAACTTGTGTTTGGCCATACTGTGCGTGGTCCCTTGAAGCTCCTGAAAGAAAATTGGCTAGCTAACCAAACCTCTCCTACTAATGTCTTAGACTTTGTGTGCAATTTCAGGTCTAAGCTTAGCAGGGCATGCGAACTAGCCAAGCAAAACTTGGGGGAAGCCCAGGCGAAGATGAAGGGTTGGTATGACAGGAAGGCTAAAGATCGAGCGTTCTCTCCAGGTGATAAAGTGCTCCTGTTTTTGCCAATTCCAGGATCTGCTTTGCAGGCCAGATACAGCGGGCCTTACATTGTGGAACGTCAGGTTGGTGAGGTTGATTACTTGGTTAAAACTCCAGACAGGAAGCGTAAGGCACGCTTATGTCATATCAACCTGTTGAAACCTTACTGTGAGAGGAACCAGGCTACACCCTCTGAGGCCAAGCCTGTGGCAGTTGTAGGCCATGTTGCTCCTGTGGGTGAGAAAGAGGCAGATGGTGCAGCCATTATCTCAGAAAAATCACAGGCTAGGTTGCCGAACTCCACAATCCTCACAAATCTAGACGCCCACCTTTCTTATCTAGATTTGTCGAAGCGCTCGGGTGTCATTGAGCTGATTCAGGAATATCCTCTCCTTTTTTCTGATGTGCCTTCCTGTACCACCGTTCTGAAGCATGACATTGATGTTGGTGATGCTGCTCCTGTAAAACAACACCCTTACAGAGTGAACCCTGAGAAGCATAAGATCTTAAGGCGAGAAGTTGATTACATGCTTCAGCATGGCATAGCAGAGCCTAGTGCTAGTTCGTGGAGCTCCCCTTGTCTGCTTGTTGATAAGTCAGATAAGACACCGCGTTTCTGTACTGACTTTCGAAAAGTTAACTCGGTAACAAAACCAGACTGTTTTCCTCTTCCTCGTTTGGAGGACTGCATTGACAGGGTAGGTTCTGCCACTTTTGTCACAAAGTTGGACCTCCTCAAAGGTTACTGGCAAGTCCCTCTTACTGATAGGGCTCGTGAAATCTCTGCTTTTGTGACCCCTGATGATTTTTGTCAGTACACTGTTATGGCATTTGGGATGCGGAATGCACCTGCAACTTTTCAGCGCTTGGTGAACAAAGTGCTGAGAGATGTGACAAGCTGTGAAGCTTATCTGGACGATGTAGTCATTTACAGCTCTGACTGGTCGCAGCATTTGTCCCAGCTTGAGGAAGTGTTCAGGAAACTTGCTACAGCCAACTTGACATTAAATCTTGCCAAATGTGAATTCGGACAGGCAACTGTAACCTATTTAGGGAAAGTTGTTGGGTGTGGAAAGGTCTGCCCAATTAGTGCCAAAGTGGAGGCCATTCTAAGTTTTGGAGTCCCGAGTTCGCGTCGTGAGCTAAAGCGTTTCCTAGGGATGGCTGGTTACTACAGGGGTTTTTGCAGGAATTTTGCATCTGTTGCTGCCCCCTTAACAAACCTGCTTAGTCCTAAAGTGCAGTTTGTCTGGACAGGGGTCTGTCAAGTCGCTTTTGAGAACTTGAAGGCTTTACTAGCAAGTGCTCCGGTTCTTGCTGCACCAGATTTTGACCGACCTTTTAAGTTGGCTGTTGATGCGAGCGACGCTGGTGTTGGGGCTGTGCTTCTGCAGGATGATTCGTCAGTTGTTGAACGTCCCTTAGCGTATTTTTCAAAAAAATTCAACGCGCATCAGAAGCATTATTCAACTATTGAAAAAGAGGCTTTAGCTCTGGTTCTTGCTCTGATTCACTTTGGTGTGTATGTGTCCTCCAGCCAGTCCCTGGTGGTCTATACAGATCACAACCCTTTGGTTTTCCTTAACAGGATGAAAAACTCAAACAGCCGCCTGATGCGATGGAGCCTGTTCCTGCAAGAGTTCAACCTCACTTTCGTGCATGTCCGGGGGAAGGACAACATTGTTGCAGACTCTCTCTCAAGGTCGTGAGTGATTCTTAACACACAAAGAAAAAGAGAAAAAGTTTGAAAATATTAGTTCAGCTCACTTAAATAATAGTTGTTTGAGTGCTACTTTATGGCTTGCCTTGGGGCAAACCATTTATGGGAGGAGGTGTTATGTGCCACTAATGTTTTGTTTCTGTTTTATCTTGAGGCCACCTTGGACCTCCATACCTGCTTCGCTCCTGATCCCTGGCACCTGTGAGCTGGCTTCAAAAGCCACTGCTTGGCTCCTCCCACACTCTCTCTCACACTGCAGCCAGGATCAGCAGCAAGGCAGCAGCTCCTCTGAATCTGTTCTGGTCTTTTCTTTCAGTTTTTTGTAATAAATGATTGTTGAAACTTCACTTAATGTCTCCTATGTTGCCTCCCCTGAGCCAGGGTCGTAACAGAAGCCAACTGGGACATCTACAGACAAACCATAGAAAACAAACTGAAGAACATAAACCAAATATACACCCCTCCCAACCCCCAAAGTTTTGACCAACAAGCCACCTTGCTAGGAAACTTACTCAAACAAGCCAGAGAAGAAGCCATACCCCAAAAACCTGAAAAACCCTCAACACAGTCCCAACCCCAACCCCCCACCTCCTCCACCTCATCAGACAATGATGGAAACTCTTCAGGGAATACATCCGAACAAGATCACCACAAACCAAAACAGAAATAAACCGCCTCCAAACAACCATTAAATCACAGCTCAGTATCCACCGTCAAAAAATCTGGAACACTTTCTACCATCGTCTGGACCAAGACACAAACCCCCAGACATTCTGACAAAAAAACAAATCCCTAAATGGCAACACCGAAAACAACAATAACACACCCTCCCTCAAATTAGCAGGAATCATCATCACCGACTATAAAGACAAAGCATCACTCTTCAGGAACCATCTGGAATCCATCCACACCTGCTCAAACCACCCGAACTTTGATGACAACTGGAAAAATCATGTTGACACAGAAATAACAAAGACCAGCAGGAGACAAACCCCAACAGCTACTGCCCCATCAGCCTCCTCAGCCACATAGGCAAACTGTTCGAACGCATCCTCACTTCACGTCTCCAGCCACATAGACTCTGTTGGACTCATTGATCTACATTAAGCTGGATTCAGGAAAAACAGAACTACTACAAGACAACATCCTCCGTTTATCAGAAGACATCTACCGCAATCTCAACAAGAAACAAATAACCCTGGCGATATTCTTTGACATTGAAAAAGCATTTGATAAAGTATGGCACAACAGACTTATTTACAGACTACTCGACAATAACCTCAAACTTCCCAAACACACCCAATCCATCATCTCAAGCTTCCTTGATAACAGGCAAATAAAGATCAAAATCTCCACCTCCATTTCAACCCACTTCACACCACAAGCTGGCGTCCCTCAAGGTTCCGTCCTTAGTCCCCTCCTCTTCCTCATCTACATCTCTGGCATCTATTACCCTCCACCCACCATAGCCAAAGTCTCACAGTTTGCTGATGACCTCTGTTACTGGATCACCTCAAAATCCCCACAGCTCGCAGTTTCCAAATTACAACTCTGCATCACCAAAGTACAAGAATGGACTAACCTCTGGAGGATCTCACTCAACCCCATAAAAACACAGGCCGTCATCTTCACCTGAAACCTTCACCTTCAGTCTACCCACATCACCCTCACACTTCATAACCAGACAGTAAACCTCAGCCAGGAAGCAACCTTTCTTGGAGTCACATGAAAATGTGACATGTGAGTCACATGAAAATGTGACTCCAAGAAATGAAATGTCTGCTGATGTTTTCTGAAGACTCTTTCCTTACAGAGCAGGTCTGGAGAGAGTGTCACATGATTCATTTCAGAAAGAGTTGTGTTCCCTGACTGAGACATTTTCTTTGTAACAATCCAAACATGAAAGGAGGAAATCTTGAAAATGTCACACAGATTTGTACCTGCGATGGAGCTGAATCATACAACATTAATGTTAAATAGGTTTTAAGAAACATTTCATCTTCTAAAGCTGTATTTTGGTCAGTGATGTGCCACTGATTGTTGATTCCAGAGGATATTTCTGTTACTTGTATGATATAAATTAAATTTTATGTTTTTATTTTGTTCTCTTTCTTTTTTTATGAATTCCCCACCAATTTCCCTCCACATTATTCACATTTGCATGAAACATACAAAACTGTCAGTCTTTCACATCTTTGTAAATGTCATGCTGTAGACCTGACTACCTTGAGTGTAAATGGCTAAAATCATTAACTTTTGTCCCAGGAATATTTCAAAAAGGCTAGAGTACACCTAGTTTTTTTGGTTAGTGGTAAAACCAAAACACTGAAGATACTACCCATAATCTTCAGGGAAAAAAACTTTTTACACAGTTTGTTTAATAATGTGAACTGATCAAAAGTTATTGATAAATGAGCTAAAGTCTGAAAACATCACCATGTAGATCAGCCTCAGATCGCTGTCAGTGATCAGTCAACAGCTTTCAAGCTCGGTGATTGGATGTTTTGGTCGCAATGCATCGTGGGATTCGTAGTTGACATCAGGTCAGTATCGTCCGAGTTCAGAGCCAGGTAAGTTGTTTGATACGCTCCTAAACATTTAATGTTGACTGAAGAAGAAGCCCAACCCAAATGAATGAAGTCAAAGGAGCAGTTTGTTTCAGAGACACAGAGAGAAACTTAAAGGGAACTTCCTCTGAACATTTTTCCTTTGTAATGTGTTTTAGTTTGAAAGCTTCTTGCTGGGCTAGCTAGCTTAAAGCGGGAATATTGTATTAACTGTGACGAATTTTCCCAAAGGAGGCTAGTACAGAGCCAAACAGACTTTTTATTGTGATTTTACTTGAACACATATTGATCAAACTCTCATGACAGTTTCCATAAAGATGTGAAGTGATGTGTGTTACATTAGCTCCCAAAAGCTAACCAGGAGCTAACTGGTGATGTAAAAAGAAACACTGCTGCTGAATGTAGGTTGTTGTTTGGAGATTCTCAACTCTCCAGTCTGTCCTCTTCTCTCAGCAGGTTGTGTGTTTCTGCTCTTCATCATGAGTGATTCAGAGCTCCAGGATTTGCTTCAGAGTGCAGATAACCTGACTGAGCAGAGAGAGCTCATTGATGACCTGGAGAGGGTTGATGGCTTGCTTGGTGAGCTGCAGAAAGAGGAAGCAGCAGCACCAGTGGCAGCTTTGCCAGTGGTGAGGGGGAAAAGAGAAGCAGTGATGGGACTTAATCCATGAAGACCACGATGGACCAGAAATCAGTCAACACAGGGTCAGTATTGTTATTGCATTTTAGATATCTTAAAGTTATAGATTCTTATTAGTTGCTCAAGTTTATCAAATCAAGGGAAACCTAAAGCTTGATTATTTTTTAAAACAAAATCTTGATCTGTTTGGTACAAAACAAACTAGAGCTAGTTTTTACAACTGATTTGGAGCTTCAATTCTGTACATAGATAATTTAATCTATGACTATTGAGTAATATGGCAGCATTAGAAAAAACACACTAAGTTGGTAAATTTACATTATAGTGTGTTTGTGTTTGGTTTGTGTTTTTCAAGGACGTCATGAGCTCAGTCTGCCTGAGTTGGCTTGTGAAGCCTGCAGAGCCACATGGACGGCTGGAATTGATGACATTCTGCAAAGTGACGACTGGCCAGCTACCCTTCACTTTGTAACTATTTATGCCACAGATGTTTTCTTCTCATTTGAAGAAATGAAAATGACTGCTCCTGGTCTGTCCTGTCGAGCATTTTTAAGAGTTTTAGAGCAGTAAACGGTCTGCTTTGGTCACGTGAGTATTGAAGTTGTAAAGCCCAAGGTCAAAATTACAGTCAGGGGAGGCCTCACTGGAATGGGAGATATTGTTGTTTTTATTTGCTGTTCTGTTTTGAGGTGAGGTAGCACCTGATTCCTTTACATAGCCAGGCACACAGGGTTATTGGGTTGTTTATGTTTGTTGTTGTTTTTTTTGTTTATGGAGTCGGTGATGTTTGGGCTGTGTTATTCTGGATGTGTTTTGCTGTATGTTTTTTATTCTTATTTTTGAGTTCACTTCCGTTGAGAAGTGTCAAAGGGGTGGGGAAAGAAACTTTTGGGGGAGAGTAAGGTGTGCACCGGTGAGCAGCGTGGTGAAGCTACCCCGACAGCAAGGAGCTTTTGTCGGATTATTCCTCTTTTTTCCTTTCTTCGATTGTCACCCTGCTGTTCTGGGGGGATCGTCAGCTTTGGAGGAAGCTGGGGAGCAAAATATCTTTAAGGGAATTATGATTTCTTCATTATTTTTCTTTCCCCTGTTGGAATAAGAGGCTGGTCGGTGGACACCGCAGGTTTTTTCCTTTGTTCCGGTCTGGATTACGTTGGTTTCGTTGGGATTACAGGTGGGAACTGAGAGAGGACTCAAATAACTCAAGGATGGACACAAGGGACTAAGGACTATTTCTTTTTTATTGGATTGAGTATTTTTTGTTTTATTTGTGAGTTGTGTTCTTCGGATTTGTCCGTCCAGGTTGGGCGTGTTTTCAGTTAAAGATTTTGAGCAAATATAAGTTTCAATTCAAGCACTGATCTGTTTTCGTTCTTGGTTATTTTTACCTTCTTTTTTGATTTATAAAGGGCAAGCAGAGGGATCGAGATCGTTAAGATCTTTGTTTTTCTTTTGTGTGTCGGCCCCAGTTACCCCGGCGGCCTGTGCTGTCCGCCTGCCCTGGTGAGTACAGTTTCGCGTTATTCTAAGGGATAAAGTTGAACTGTTACAAAGTTATTGCTCAGTTTTCACCTATCTAAGTTTTAATTGAAAAGCTGTGTTTATAAAGTTGATTTTTGAAGTCATCAGCTGAAAATATTGTTTCTTTGTGGTAGACCTGGAAGATCTCAGCTGACAGCTTTCTCAAAAGTTTCTCTGAGTGGGAGGCTGTACGATATGAGGTGGACAGCATCTGCAAAGAAGAGCCCTTCATCTGTCCTTCAGGCAGCTCAGATATGCTCACAGTTTCTGTGGATGGAAACCATAAACATTACTGTTTTAAGAATGCAGCAAAGTACTATAAGATTTTTATAATGTCATCGTGTTTGAACTGAAAACAAAACACAACTCTCTGACTGTTCACTGATAAACCTCATAAGATAAGATTTATTCTGTCCCTTTGCTGTACTTCGATCTGAGGAACAGGTCGTTTTTGACGGTGTCTTCATAGCAAAGGACAAAGACGTCACAAGATTTGTCAGCTACATACAAAGGACAACCAAACATGTAATATTGCAGACCGTAATTATACAGAAACACAATAATCTCCAGTTGAAGAGTTTATAAAGGAAACTGTGGATCATTTCATCAATCAGTTTTTATTCTGTAGGTCTCTGGTAGAGGTATTTGTGGAGGGGAATGATCAGCAGCCAGAGAGACCTCCCAAAGATCAAGCAGCGAGCTGGATGAAGAGGGACTGGAGCTGCAGTCTGTCCACACAGAGTGCTCCTCTGCGCCCTCAATATGTACAGGGGAGAAATATTCTCATATCCCCTGAACATACAACACAAACTGAGCAGTAGTATTAGTCCCACATTTCTTCACCAGGAGGGGCCGGATTAAGACTGGGGGAGGAGGTGGAACAGGTCAGTGCCTTCCTCTCTGGTATAGCAGTGACCACAAAACATACGTCAAAAGCAGGTGAGATGGCAAAATGATATAAAGTGTCTGAAGGTTTAAGAAAGAAGTGGAATAGTGAAAACCTCCTGTTTTCTGTTGCAGGGCGTACAGACACGCTGACTCTCATGTCCATGTGCTGGAATCAATCAAAGATCAATAACTTGTCCACCTCACTGTACCACACATATCTGAAAGTAACAGCAGGAGGTTTTGGGGGTGAATAGTCTTTGATAGCAGTTCTTGAGGCTCTGGGCTTCAGTGTTTCATTTTTGATCATCATTTTCATCTGTAGACCACAAAAGCTGTGGAAAAGCAGTTGTGGAGCCTGGAGTCCCTGAAGGTAGAGTTGGCAGTGACTGACAGCCAGGTGGAAGATTGGGTCAGTGATGTGAAGGAGTGGGCAGAAGGTGAGGAATTATGACTCTTTTTGTTTGTTTGTTTTTCATTTTCCAGCACAGACTCAGCGTCAGACTTTGATGTAGTCATGATCAATAAATAAACATTTTCAGTCTCAGGATTAATGATAACACCTGCTGGTAACATCCTGTATGAGCTGGTTTGTCAAGAAGCACTGAGGATATATTCCAACACTTTGTCCTGGAGTTCCTTCATCTCTCATTTGGAGTCATTTACTAAATGGTTTCCCTCTTATTCTATGGAGAGAAGAGATGTTTAATGTTGGTTTTCATTCAGGAGCAGAATTTGGACTAAACCAACTTCAGTCCAGTTACAAAGTTCAGCATTTCCATATGTGGAGAAATGCTCCAGATTACCCACAATCCTCTTTTCCCTCTTTAAGTCAAACTAAATAAAACAAACTCTGATGATGGAGTGAATGTTATTAAAGTGGATATGAATGACTCTGAAGATTTCAGCCTCTTGTAGTTTTAGGAGTCAGTAAAGAGGACAGAGGTCACCTCATGGACCAATGCTCCAAGCAGCTCCTCAGCTCAGTTTACTGAAACAGCACAACGCTGCCACACAGTGGTGGTTTGGAGCTCCTGCATCAAACTTTCAATCTGATCATGAGACCATGAACAACCACAGCAGAAACTTTGCTTCAGTAGCTGATTTGTTTTATTTTAAATGATGGTTTTGTCCAAGAAGTAATATTTAAACTGTAAGAGCCAGATTAACCCTGTGTTGACTGGAGGAGGAGTTATTCAGATACCATGTGATCCTCCTCTAAAGTCTCCATCACACCTGCTTTTAGCTCACTGCACTGACTGAAGACTTTAAACTCACATGGATTTTTAAGGCAAGACTCAGACAAACCATGGACTATCTCTGCTTCAGTGTTTGCTGGAGGAGGGATTCCTGATCAATCTGAGCTCTAACAGCTTCATGATGTTTGTGTTTCTCTCTTTGCTCTCTGTTCAAGTTTGTTTTTCATCATGTGATCACACAGTAACTCACACACGGTGTGGAGCGTACAGGAACAGGTCAGATTTATACTGTGTGTGTTTGTTTTTAGCTTCATCCACAGGAAGTCTTGTCAGAACTATCACTCCCTCTGTGTCCTCCTCCTCTGGGAGTGTAGCGCTGCTGTCGCTGTCCCAGGTGCTGAACAACATCAGGTCAAAGCTGTGGTATTAAAGCTCCTTAAAGAGACACCTCACTCTGCTACAGAGATGATTTCCACTCTGTGAGGATGTGTTGACAAAGTGTTTCATACACACTGACCTGCAGCAGACCATCCATTGGAACAGGAATGTTAATATAACATGAATCTACAGGGGTTATGTTTATTATGCACTCAGACGTGGAGTCAGACGAGTGTATTTGATTGATCCTTCAGTTTATGATTTCATCAGGAAATACTCATTTATATTCTTAAATCACCTGTGAGGAGTTTTATCTGCTGCTGCTGGGATAATGTACGGTTAGAGGGTTGTTGAATGAAGTAGAAACAGGGTCAGACCAGACCTGACGCCGTGCTGCAGTGAACCTGACTTCACCCAAACTTACTGTGATCAGAGTTTAACAGCAGAGAAAAGAGAAATATGAAAACAGTCACTGAGAGGAGCCTGAAACAGATCTTCATCATGGCTCAGTTTCTAAACACTTGGTTTGTGATGAGCTGGGATTAAAACAGAGTTTGACAGATTATTAAGAAGAAAATGCTGAGCACAACTTTATTGAAATCAACATTACACAGAATCAATCCTCAGTTTGTGTCAGATTGATTTTCTGATTCATGATTGAACAAAACAGTTTGTCTAATATATGAGTCAAAGCTAAAATACATCAAAGAAAAAAGTCTGGATGATTTTTTCAGCATAGAGATGTAAATGAGTAAAGTTGAGTGATCCAGTTTTCCTCTGAGTCCTGCTCTTTGATAACATTCAGACTGATGTGACAGGATAGAAAGAGTCAAAGGATCAGCTGAAGTTTGTGTGTGTTAGTGCAGAGGCTAAACTCTTCTTCAGCAGCTGTTTGTGTTTGTGTAGAGAGGAGGAGACTCTCCCTCCTACACACAACACACACTCACTGAGGAACACACACTCACTGAGAAACACACACTCACTCACTGAGGAACACACACACTCACTGAGGAACACACACACTCACTGAGGAACCAGAAAACAACCAAAACCCAGGATAGAGAGGTTGAGTGAAGGTGGAGCTGAAGGTGTGGAGGTGGATCAGTGAGTCAGAGGAGACTCTGTAGAAGGACAGAGTGCCAGCAGGACAGTCCACATACACTGCTACTCTGTCAGAGTCAGAGGACGGAGACAGAGGGAGGACTGTTCTTCTGTTATTGTGACAGACAGAGTAACCTTCATCAGAGCACCTCAGACTCCAGGACTGATCATTGCGTCCAAACACACAGTCAACACTGTTTCCTTTCCTTCTGATTCCTCTGTAACTCACTGATATATCAACCTTTCCTTTCCACTCCACCTCCCAGTAACAGCGCCCAGTCAGACCATCTCTACACAGCAGCTGAGGCCAGTGGTTAAATCTGTCTGGATGATCAGGATATGACTGATCCTCTCTCACACGTGTCACCTTCCTGCTGTTTTCAGACAGTCTGAGCTCTCTGTGAGCTGTGTTTGAGTCCAGAGTGAGTTCACAGAAATCTGATGGAGAGAAAAAGACACAACACAGCAGCAGTTTATCATCAGACACACCTGAAGGCTTCATTCTTTGTTAGCTGACAGTCTGCTGTTTGCTCATCAGGAGTCAAAGTGATTCCACACTTACACTTCTTCAGACCAGGTTTTAACCTCTGCTGTCCACCATGGTCCACCCTGGAGGAAGAAACACAGTCAGAGTGATTTTCTGTCCAACATGAGTCCTAACTGCTGCTCAACATGAAGCAGTGATCCTCAGTTTGTCCCTGTGACAGAGAAACAGGCTGAAACTCATCTGAGCCAACTGTCTCCATCACTCTGTCACTTTTTCTGACAGTGTGGAGATCCTGGAGGAAAAGAAGAAGAAAAAGAAGAAGAAAAAGAGTCAAAAAGCAAAGGCTGCCTGTTGCTCTTTGGATCCATAAAGTCCACGTTCTGCTTCTCATGTCCTCTTTGAAATGAGGAAGGCCAAATCCTGCTCTACCTCTGACCTGTCTCTTTAAAGTAGTCGCTCTTTTTAGGAGTGAGGAGGAAAAATTCACCTCTATAATATTTGTTCCTGTTCATTTGATCAGACAGCACTGTCTCCTAGAGATGAGCTCTTTCTATTTCTCCATCTTTTCAATCATCCTGATGATCTGACCATGGAACATCTGCCTTCTTTCTGCTCACACACATTATTAGTGGATGAACGCTCAGATGGACTTTTTCTGTAGAGAACAGAACCATCAAAGAAGTGAAGACATGCTGCTGTTTCTATGAAACAGAGTTTTTCTATTTGATGCTCTTCTGCTGCTCTGTGTGTTTCCTGGTTCAGCTCCAATCACTGCTCTGAAAAGAATCAAACAGATTCAGTCTTTGAGCTCTTGTTGTCTGCTTTTACCTCAGTGTGTCCAGTCTGCAGAGTGGATCCTCAAGTCCAGCAGAAAGCTGCTCCACTCCTGAGTCTCCTGGATGATTGTAGCTCAGGTCCAGCTCTCTCAGGTGTGAGGGGTTGGAGCTCAGAGCTGAGGCCAGAGAAGCACAGCCTCTCTCTGTGATCAGACATCCTGACAGTCTGAGGTTAGAAAATGAATCAGGCAATAAGAAAAAGTCCACTGATTATCACCATTTCTTTATCTCCGACCTCAAGCAGGATGAGCCAAAGACCTGACCTGAGAGTTTCCAGTTTGCAGTGTGGACTCTTCAGTCCAGCACACAGAGTCTGGACTCCTGAATCCTGCAGGTCGTTGTGACTCAGGTCCAGGTCTCTGAGCCTGGAGGACTGTGAGCTGAGGACTGAGGACAGAGCTTCACAGCTTCTCTCTGACAGGTCACATCCACTCAGCCTGAAGGAGATCATGGAAAGAGAACAAACAGATGTTTTCAGTGTCATGAACAGAATTCATTCTGTTTCTAATGTCTCACTCATTTACTCATTCACTCATTCACTCATTCACTCACACAGCTTTGTTTGCAGCTCTGATCACTGGCAGCAGCCTCAGAAGAGCCTCCTCTGAAGCAGAGTATTTCTTCAGGTCAAACAGGTCCAGATCTTTGTCTGAGGACAGCAAGATGAAGACCAGAGCTGACCACTGAGCAGGAGACAGTCGATCTGTGGACAGACGTCCTGATCTCAGGGTCTGTTGGATCTGCTCCTCTAGAGAACGATCATTCAGTTCATTCAGACAGTGGAACAGGTTGATGCTTTGCTCTGCAGACACATCCTCACTGAGCTTTTTCTTGATGTACTCAACTGTTTTCTGATTGGTCTGTGAGTCACTTCCTGTCTGTGTCAGCAGACCTCTCAGGAGACTCTGATTGGTCCGCAGAGAGAGACCCAGGAGGAAGCGCAGGAACAAGTCCAGGTGTCCGTTTGGACTCTGTAAGGCCTTGTCCACAGCACTCTGATGGAGGTGTTCCAGTTCAGGTTTGACTCTGAACATTTTAGGCCACCAGGATGTTGTTTGTTGTTGTTCCATCAGGTTGAGTCCAGACTTGGTGAAGGTCAGATGGACGTGAAGAGCAGCCAGAAACTCCTGAACGCTCAGATGGATGAAGCAGAACACCTTGTCCTGGTACAGTCCTCTCTCCTCTCTAAAGATCTGTGTGAACACTCCTGAGTACCAAGAGGCGTCTCTGATGTTGATGCCACACTCTGTCAGGTCTGATTCATAGAAGATCAGGTTTCCTTTCTGCAGCTGCTCAAAAGCCAGTTTTCCCAGAGACTCAATCATCTTCCTGCTCTCTGGACTCCAGACAGGATCAGTCTCAGCTCCTCCATCATACTTGATGCTCTTCACTTTGGACTGAACCAGCAGGAAGTGGATGTACATCTGAGTCAGGGTCCTGGGCAGCTGTCCCCCCTCTCTGGTCTTCAGCACATCCTCCAGAACTGTAGCAGTGATCCAGCAGAAGACCGGGATGTGGCACATGATGTGGAGGCTTCTGGAGGTCTTGATGTGGGAGATGATGGTGCTGGCCTGATCCTCATCTCTGGATCTCTTCCTGAAGTACTCCTCCTTCTGAGGGTCACTGAACCCTCTGACCTCTGTCACCATGTCAACACACTCAGGAGGGATCTGATTGGCTGCTGCAGGTCGTGTGGTTATCCAGAGGCGAGCAGAGGGAAGCAGGTTCCCCCTGATGAGGTTTGTCAGCAGCACATCCACTGAGGTGGACTCTGTACCATCAGTCAGGACCTGGTTGTTGTGGAAGTCCAGAGGAAGTCGACACTCATCCAGACCGTCAAAGATGAACAGGACCTGGAACTCTTCAAACCTGCAGAGTCCTGTTTCTTTGGTTTGAGGGAAGAAGTGATGAAGCAGTTCCACCAAGCTGAACTTTCTCTCTTTCAGCACATTCAGCTCTCTGAAAGGGAATGGAAATGTGAACTGGATGTCCTGGTTGCTTTTGTCTTCAGCCCAGTCCAGAGTGAACTTGTGTGTTAAGACTGTTTTCCCGATGCCAGCCACTCCCTTTGTCAGCACTCTTCTGATTGGTTCCTGTCTTCCAGGTGGGCCTTTAAAGATGTCTTCTTGTCTGATGCTAGTATCTGCTCTGTCTGGTGTCCTGGATGCTGCTTCAATCTGTCTGACCTCATGTTCCTCATTGACCTCTCCAGTCCCTCCCTCTGTGATGTAGAGCTCTGTGTAGATCTGGTTCAGAAGGGTTGGGTTTCCTGCTTTAGAGATCCCCTCAAACACACACTGGAACTTCTCCTTCAGCTCAGACTTCACTTTACGTCTGCACTCTGCAGCAGCAGAAGCTCCTGAATGAAGAAAACAGAAATGTAATGAATGATGTGAAGCTACAATCAGTCTGATGAGTTTCAACTTTCAGACATCAGGATGGATTTGATTGGCTCCTCTCTGAAATCTCTTCAGCTCATCAGTTGTGAACAGTTTGTCTCAGCTCATAGATGTGATCCAAATGTGAGCGTCATGTTAAGAGCAGAGTTTGAAATGTAAACCTCTCCCATGTTGTCTCCATTTCCTCTTTCCATCATGTTAAATGTGTTCAAATCCTCTTACTGCTCTGCAGACAGTCAGCCAGCTCCTCCTGCTTCATTCTCCTCAGGAAGTGCAGAGTGATCTTCAGGAAGGCCTCTCTGCTCCTCCTCTGCTCTTCATCCTCATCCTCCCTCTGACTCTCAAAGCATTCTGGGTAATCTGGACTCAGAGCTCTCTGGATCTCCTTCAGCTGGCTCTTTACGAAGCTGATGATGTTCTCCTGGAGCAGCTGGAAGAGAAGAAAATGTCAGGTTGAACTTGTAGAAGGTCAGATCAGATCATGTGTGACAGACAGAAAGCCTGCTGGTCTGCAGAGTCCAGCATGGAGACTGGATCACAAAGCTGCTCCACCTCTTAGTCTGTGGATGCTCCTGTCTTCTACAAATCGAGTTTCTAGGAAATGAACTCTGCTGACAAAGTCTGAGTGTGTGTGAGAGCAGCATCCAGCATGACCTCTGACCTGTGAGTGTGAGCAGCTCAGAAATGTGCGGCTTCATTCAATCAGTCAAACACTGAGTGTGAAGAGAATTCAGGCAGAGATGATGTTTGCAGTGTGATCAGGAAAGCATTCAGAAAGCTCCAAACACAATGAGTGTGTGCTCTGAGGCTCAGGAGGAGCTGTGTTTGGACATTTACACACCATCAATATGGAGTCCAGCTGTGTGTGATGCTGCTGGGCAGACTGACCAATGGGAGCCTCTGATCTCTGAACTCTGAGGAACAAACAGAAGATCATGGAGTGTTTCTAACAGAGTGACACACAGTGTTCATGTGATAGACTCTATCTGCTGGATCCTCCTACAAACACAGGACACACATGAAGAGACATGCTGAGTCCAGCTCTTTCTGCCTCCAGTCCTGTTTACTGCTGTTGGATCCTGATAGAAACACAAAGACTGAAACATGTTCACCTTCACAGAGAAAACACCAAGCACAGTTAGGATCAAATGTTTCACACACAACAACAGGAAGTTACCTTTGAAACACTCACCTTTCATCAAATCTAAGCTCTGAAGATTTAACTTCATGGCGTATATCCATAGACAGATCACTCTTTAAGGAGACACAGCTGGGTCCAGGTTCTGGAGAGTCTGGTCTCTCATGTTTGACTCTGACAGAATCATAAACACTGATAAACAAACACGAACACTGAATATCTTCCAGATTTGAGTTCTGCTGAAATTTACCACAAACTTTCCTAAAGTTTGAATTCTGATTAAAACACTGAGATGGATTCTTACTTTAGACGATCAGACTGACGCACAGATTTGAAGTGAAAAGGTTCAACCATAGACCTGTCACTTTTTAAAGAGACACAGCTGGGAGCAGGTCCAGGAGAGTCTGGTCCAGTCTGACGCATTTTGCTTCAAAACAAACACACGCACACACACACACGCACACACACACACACACACACACACGCACACACACACACGCACACACACACACACACACACACACACACACACACACACACACACACACAGCTGTAAGTGTGAATAATGATGGTGCAGTGATGTTAGTCCATGGACAGTTAGAGATCCTGGTCTCACCTCTGAGCTCTGGTCTGGCTCTCATGGTCCCCACACAGAGGGAGGGTTTTAGAGGGAGGGGCTCCCTCCTCTCTGTCCTCACTCTGATCCATAGCAGAGCCCCCACCTTCACACAAACACAACAACATGTTCAGTCATTACATCAAGCTTCATCGTAGTTCTTCTTCCTCTCAGGAACATGACTCGGATATTCAGGACTGAATCAAACCTTGTTAGAGAAAAAACAGGATCTGAGGAGCCCCCCCATTAAAAAAAAAAAAAAAAAACACTTTATAAACACATATGTTACACAGGTTTCATTGTCTGTCACAGTCCAAACAAAGAGTCTCTGTTTGAATCCTCCAGTGTGTGGACTGTGTTAAAGGGTCTTTAGAGAAACAGAGTCAGTTTCAGTGCTGGAATATATTTGACCTCTGACCTTTTGATCCACACTCCTCACTTCAGAGTCTCAACAGTTAATAAAAAAAAAACCCTGAGCTAAGTTGATCCAGGCTGTCAGACCGGTTCAGACACACCCTGCATTTTTTCAGAGACAATGTGACTCAGACTATGATCTAACTGCTGCTGACTCTACTCATCAGACACAAACTATAAAACAGATCAATCTTTGTAAAATCACTGCTATTTAACTCACAGACATGTTCTCCAACATGTTTCAAACAGCCAATCAGCACCCAGAAACATTTCTACAGGTCAACAGTGATCCAGCAGCATGAGAGCTCAGTGATCCTGATCATCAAACAGGGACAGGTTTCTCTGGAAGGATTCTCACCTGTTGAAGTGAGTTCAGCTCAGCTCACAGACACTTTCCAGCTTCAGGTGTGGAGAGAAGAAGCTGCTGCTCTGTCCCTCGTTGGTCCTGGTGTCGATCTGTGTTTGACCTGAAGAGACAGTCACAGCCTAACTTCAGAGTGACGTCAGAACTGGTCTGACCTGTATCAGAAACACACTCTCAGATTACACACTGCTCACATGATGTAGTTTTACTATCTGACCACTAGATGGTGCTGACTAACCTTCTAATGGAACAAGCAGCAGTCAGATGTGATGAAGCAGCAGTGTGGATCACTCTGAGACTCCACTTTCTGTTTTTATTATTCTGAACTCCACAGTCTGCCCTCATAGATTTTACATCAAGTTCTTCAGAGACAGAGACAGTCCTGAAGATGGTCCAAACACCAGAGTTAGGGTTTTTACCAGCCCTGACCCACTTCTTACAGGCAAGTTCGGTGTAGTTTCAGTAATGTTGAGCTTGTAGCTCTGGTGAATACAGAGCTGTTTTTGGGGCCTAACAGTGAGGATGGGTCAGCATCAGTGGTGGCTGCTGGTCAGTCAAGAAGGGGAAGTTATTTTTTTTCCAGCCTACATCGTAAATTTGTTTATTTATTTAAACGTAAATTCTCCCCTCCGTGTCAGCTTGTTAGAAGCTGGAGCCACTCCATGAGACTACGACAGGCTGTAAGTGTGAGTGACTGGGGGAGAAACTCTGCAGCTGCAGCTGTAGCTGTTTATTGGTGAAAAGAGAGAGAATCTTTAAACATTAAGTAAATGTAGAACTCAGAAGATGCTCCGGTGGAGGGTTTTACTTCAAGATCGCTGACTGGCTCATTTCACTGTCAATCAAAAAGGGATTCAGCCTCAGACAGATCATCCAGTCATCATGCAGAAGCCCAGCGTCTAGGCCAACCCACTGTCTCATAGACCCCCAGAGACGCTGAGCGTCCGAGGGCCTATATTCTGAACAAAAGATGAAGGAAATCTACAACGAGATGTCTCGACGTCTCGAGAAACAAAGACAATATGAAAGTGTGAACCTTGGTTTATGCTTAACACATCCACGAGGTCAGCGGGGCTTCCTGCTGGTGAATAATCTCATTTGAGCAGTCTTATCCCCTCAAACTGTCCTTTTCAAGAAAAAAGTTTTCACGCCGCACACATCCAATAAATTCTAACTTTTGTGCAGAGTCGCAAACCAGAGCTCCAGTGTCCGAAGCAAGGGGCAACGTCCAGTTTAGAAAAATGAAACCTTTGCGGAAGAGCTAAAAGTTGCTGTTCATCAAAGATATGCTTGAGGCTGGCTGCAGAAAGACTGGAAGTCACATACACATCTAGCCAGAAGATATAAGATATTAGACGGTAGTAGGTTTGTTTGTCTACTTAGAGTGTCATGGCAGTAACACTGTTTACAACCTAGAATGGTTGTAATAATTAGGTGTGTCCTTATTGGCTGGTTCAACTCATCTGACTTGTGGGTGGGTTGTGGGACAGAGGAGAGTTCAGTTTGTGGAAAAGTCTCTGTGAAGCCAGACAGAGAGCTTCTCTCTTCATGTGTGTGCCTTGGGGAGCCTTCTCTGTAGGTTTGCTCATTTTTTTCTGTGTTATATACAGGTGTACATATGTAACTTTAAATCAATATGCTTATTTGAAAAGTATCTGCTGATCATTTAATATACTAATGTTATAGAACTTTATATTTGTTATTTCAAGAAGAACACAATGAATCAACAAACTTTGACCAACAAATCAAATCACAGAGATTAAATACAGGACGTTATGTTTTGATTAAATTCTGTAAATGTTTAGATGGAGAATCAGAAACAGGATAAGGTCAAACTTTATGTTACCTGTGTGACATGTTCCATATTTACATGTTACCTGTGTGTTATTTAACCAGGTAAACCTGCACTGTCCTCATAAGTTCCTTTGATTATAAACACATTTCTTAGCTGTTCAGACAAATGAAGTATTGTCTGTTGTCTGAAGTGATAAAACACACCTTTATACAGCAGTTGGTTTTATTGTTTTATAAGTTTCATGGCTGTTTCAAAGGTCAATCATTTGGTGTCTTATAAACTGAGCAAATATTCAACAACCAGTGTGATTATGATCATTCAGTCCACTGTAAAACACAAACCATTTGAACCTCTTCATTGGAGAATCAGTTGGACTCATCACAGCTGAAATATTGTTAACCTTTGATTATTCAGTTTTAAAAGCAGAGTGAGAGCAGCAGTGACTCAAACTATCAACACCAATATCATGTCTGTTCATTACTAAGAGCCATAGACTGTATGAGGCATGGACTTGGTCTCCCTGACATCACTGTTCTTGAAACCTTGAAATGAAGCCAATCCACGGATGCAGCCACATTTGATGTGACGTCAGCTGTGAGTTTTCTTTTGAACAGCTACAGGGCGCTCATCAGTCACGTGACCTGAGCTGTGTCTCTGATCGGACAATCAAACAATCCTAATTACTTCTAAACTGACGAGTTAGGAAAAAATTCACTCACCGTACAGTGTGTGCTGATAGTGAAATCAGAGTTTTAGACCTAAGATGTTTTTTGAACCAGGCTGTAAATATGTTTTTAATGCTGTAAAAGTCTGTTTTTATGGCTAGATGTGAATGTGACTTCTGGTCTTTCTGCAGCCAGCCTCGAGCAGATTCTTGATGAACAGAAACTTTTAGCACTTCTACAAAGGCTTCATTTCTACTAACTGGATGTTTCCCCTTGCTCAGAGCACAACCTTTAGAAGGCATCATACCTAACAAAGAGGTCAACCACACCTTCTCACCAAGATCAAAATTTCTGTCCCCTATTAAGCTAAGACTCTTTGCTAGGAGTTTTCAGGCTAAGTTAGCTCTCTGAGAGGATCTCTGTCCACATGTAGCATCTAGGTATCTGGGAAACCATATAAAGTTTTATACTTTTAAGACTTGCTAGAGCCCAAAATGTAACAACAACCCTGAGGGCTCTAATTTCTGGTGGAATGGAGTGCATTATTGTGAGGAGAATGAGGTGGAGACACTGGAAGAGTACACAGTATATCACAAAGGTTCTGCTATTTGGTGATAACAAACCAGGAGTGCAGGTGGATCAAAAGCATTGCTCACACGGTGACGCGCTTCGTGTCCTCCGATGCGCCCCACTGTCTATTCTCCTGCTGCAGGGACAGTGGCCCGGCTGTCTCCGCTACCAGCACTGTTTCCGCAGTGCTGGAGATCACTCAGACCAATCAGACGCTGCACCTCAGCCGCAGCACATTTAAAGGCAAAAAAAGGCGCTAATTTGATTGGTGAAGACAGTGCTTGGCTGTGTTAAACCCACTCACAGTTTTTCTCCTCCCTCTCTGCCATTTGCGCGGAGGGAGGCTTGGAAGCGCTCTCCTGCGCCTCTCTGCGCCTTGACTGCGCCTCTCTTGGCACTGCAGGAAACCTGCAAAGTGCGCCAGTCACGCTCTGTCCGCGCGGCAAAGGCAGGCGCACAGCAGGTGCGCCTGGTCTACGAAATTAGAGCCCACAATGTAAATTAAAAAAATATAATGAAAACCAAAATGTTTTAATTTGATCAGTTATTACATTTCAGGGTTCATTATTTTTTTTTTTTATTATTACATCTTGGGTCGTTGTTACATTTCAGGCCCTAACAGGCCTGTCATCCACACCAAACTTTAGTTTTACGTCACTAAAAACCATGTTTTCTGAAAACTCCAGCCAAAGTGAAGATTAAAAAATAATCTGGTTTAATGGTTTTGTGTTTTTTTGCCGAGATCCAAAGTTCTTGATTGTTAAACGTCATAGCTGAATGAAGGGAGTTCATTCTGATTGGCTGGTGCGGGTTTCACATCTGAAAAACACTGCCACTGTCGTGCTTCAAGTCACATTTTTCGGCAGATTTGCCCAGTGCATGCAGAAAAAAGTATTTCTAAATCAAATGTTGGGTTGGTGGATTTCATTTCTTAAGATACCCGGCTACGTGTGTCCAAGGCCTTAGAAGTTCTATACGGGTCCAGGTGTTTTGGTTTGACCCCAAAAGCAACAGCCAGAGGAAACAGTCACACATTTATTATTTGTTATAAAACATAAAATGTTTTTCCCTTCATGCTTTAGCTACACCACATGTCATTTTTCTGTCTGTATCATTTACTTTGAGTTTAGTCAAACTAAAATCTGATTCTTTATGAGAAGATGTCACATGGTTTGTTCTTTCTGTAGCAGACAACAGGGCCCTGTTCTATGAAGCAGGATTACTGCCTAGCAAGATAGCTTTGAGGATAGGTTCCGGATTCCCTGTTCTACGACATGGGATCACTCCTCAGCGAGGCGAGTCTCCATGGCAACATACGCTGAACGGCTAACCTGCTCCGGGGCAGGTTAGGTTCCAGATTGAACTCGCAGACTATAAAAACCCCGCCCACTGACCAATGAGTCCTTACGAAAAAATGGCTTTTCCGTTCTTAGAAGATCCCGTGGACATCGGAGCCCGACCCACTCTCTTTTTCGGATGACCACCTTTATAAAAGTTACCGGTTTTCCAAGGAGGGGTTGGTAGTACATGACACTTTCTCATATTCATCAGTGTGAACAGAACTTTGAGCTAACTCACTTTTTGTGTGAGCTTGCACAACACTGACTCTTAAACCATTCACACTTCCTGTTAGGAAACTATCCAAAACTGTGGGTTCCTCCTTTCTAACCTGAATATTTGTTCATGTATACGCCTATCGGTATATCCCCGTCCAAAGAAACATTAATCTGTGTTCTGTTCACAAGGAATCTTGGTCTTTTGAGTACAGGAAGTCCGCCGTGCGTGGTCTTGTTGATGTTGTTGCTGGTGTTGCTATGCATACTGGAAGACGAAGCGGAAATGATGCAAATGCAACATGGTATCTCCTTTCTTCCAGATATTGTCTGTGCGTTGCTGTTTTGATCAGTGTATCATGTGGAAGTGTAGCCCCTTCTTTTCGGTCGTACTTCTGGCAGAATGATGAGACGACTCAGAGTTCAGGGTCACAGCGTTTACTACATACTGCATACAGGAAACACGATGAGACACAGGGTACGTGCTCTTATTTACAGACATAGGACACAGCTCCTGCTCCGCTAATTAGAATCCAGACAGCAGAGAGCATAAGCAGATTGTACAACACTCCTATGGTGATCGTATAGTTTTTCATCATCTATTACTCATACAGTGTTTTAGCTGTGAACCTACTTCTCTTCTCTTTATAGATATCAAACATTCAACAGGTCTATAAAAATGCAATACAAAACTCATGCAAAGGCCTACCAGATGAAGTTTTTTTTAACACAGAATCCATACCTGCATACAGGAAACACACGATGAGACGCAGGGTACGTGCTCTTATTTACAGACATAGGACACAGCTCCTGCTCCTATGAGTCAAAACAAACACACACACACACACACACACACACACACACACACACACACACACACACACACACACACACACACACACACACACACAGTTAAGTACTCGTCTCCACGTGGCTGATACAGTGCTAGCATCGCTAGTGATTCAGCGGTTTTATCACGGACATAACAAAGTCATACATGAAAATATTCACAGAAAGTCTGTGTCAGAAAATGTCTGCACCTTTCATGGACGTACACACCACTTGGTTTAACTTAAGACTCTTGTATTGTGTGTTAAAACAAAAAAATGTACCGTACCGTTAATTAGAATCCAGACAGCAGAGAGAGTGAGCTGCTGGATTCTGTCACAAATCAAAGCACGCCCCTTCAAAATAAAAGTCTGCTTCTTCAAACACATAAAGTAGAGCCTTGCACGTAAATACAAAACGTTAACATTTTCCAAAATGAAAATAAATTAGAAAAATGATATTTAGGGAACACTAGGAAGAATTTTGACAAACTTCACACAAAAAAATACATACTTGTTACAGAAGGAATTATGACACACATAAAGGTTATTCCAAATGTTTCAGAAACTGGAATATCAACCTCAACCCGAATATTGGCTGCACAAAAACATAGCCTGTGATAATCTGGCAGAGAAGTGAGAGAACAGTGAAGTAGAAGAAAACAAGGGGAGTGAATCAAACAAGACACAGGTGCAACACATTAGGGAGGGGTCCGGTGATCAGCGGTGAGGGAGGTAACTTGACAGGAACTGAAAAACACAAGAGGTTAGCAAAATGAAACAGAAAGTTCAAAAATAATATTCTAACTTGACAGATACTGAGAGTATCAGTGTCTGCGTCAAAGCGAGCTGCCCCACCAGCTGCTCTGTATTTGTTTACAGAGGTACCAGTACCCGTGCAACATAAGACCCTTAACCTCTGGGATTGGTTAGCATTTGATTGTTGGCTGGAGAGTTTTACTTAAGGGGGCCAACTGGCACACTTTCTTCACCTTTAACTGTAAGGGTTTCCAACTGTGTTAATATGTGGCTCAGTACAGCTCGACCTGTGACTTACAGAAGTGGTGTCATCCTGTTGTCAGACACCAAAAAACTTAGAAAAGAGCTCAGAGTGATTCGGGATCCTGTATAATTTTACTGCTGCTCATTCTTAAACACGGAAACATTCATGTTCTCCTCCTGTTGTCTGCTACAGAAAGAACAAACCATGTGACATCTTCTCATAAAGGGTCAGGTTCACAGAAACACCTCACTCTGTTCTCAAAGATCAGGGATTAGGTTCTGTAATCTGAAGCTTTCTCAGTCGTGTCCTGACAGGAAGTCTCTGCAGGTTCCTGCTCTGTGATTGGAGCTGACCTCTGCTTTCTGCTCGTAGCTCACACTGAGCTCATGTTCTCTTCATGTTTCTAGACTCTGACTGTTCAGTGGAGAGAGCGTGACCGAGTCCTTGGATTGATGATGATGATGATGATGATGATGATGATGATGATGATGATGATGATGATGATGATGAAGTGAGGGAGGATCAGCTGCAGTGTCTCTCTTTGGGTTTCTTCTCCGTGTGAAGGAGGAAGTCAGTCTGAATTCATCTGGTGAGTATTTTCTACTTTCTGTCAAAAATCAAACTGAAAGTTTTCTCATGTTTTCATTTTGAAAAGAGCTGAACCAGAAGCTGATCCAGATTAACTCTGGACTCATTAAGAGGAACAGAACGAATGTGGCTCCACCTGGTGGGTGGATCTTGAAAGACACTGTGTCAGAGGGCAATATGTGTGTGTGTGTGTGTGTGTGTGTGTGTGTGTGTGTGCGCGTGTGTGCGTGTGTGTGTGTGTGCGTGTGTGTGTGTGTGTGTGTGTGTGTGTGTGTGTGTGTGTGTCTGTGTGTGTGTGTGTCTGTGTGTGCCCCAGCTGTGTCTATTTAAAAAGTGACTGGTCTATGTTTACACCTCTTAACTTTAAATCTGATCGTCTAAAGTAAGAATCCATCTCAGAGTTTTTATCAGAATTCAAACTTGAGGAAAGTTTGTGGTAAATTTCAGCAGAACTCAAACCTGGAAGATTTTCAGTGTTCATGTCTATTCATCAGTGTTTGTGATTCTGTCAGGGTCAAACGTAAGACAGCAGACTTTCCTAAACCTGAACCTGGACCTGGACCCAGCTGTGTCTCCTTGAAGAGTGATTGGTCTATGGATATACGTCATGATTTCAAATCATCAGAGCATTGTGTTGATGAAAGGTGAGTGTTTCAAAGGTAACTTCCTGTTGTTGTGTGTGAAACATTTGGTCCTAACTGTGCTTGGTGTTTTCTCTGTGAAGGTGAACATGTTTCAGTCTTTGTGTTTCTATCAGGATCCAACAGCAGTAAACAGGACTGGAGGCAGAAAGACCTGGACTCAGCATGTCTCTTCATGTGTGTCCTGTGTTTGTAGGAGGATCCAGCAGATAGAGTCTATCACATGAACACTGTGTGTCACTCTGTTAGAAACACTCCATGATCTTCTGTTTGTTCCTCAGAGTTCAGAGATCAGAGGCTCCCATTGGTCAGTCTGCCCAGCAGCATCACACACAGCTGGACTCCATATTGATGGTGTGTAAATGTCCAAACACAGCTCCTCCTGAGCCTCAGAGCACACACTCATTGTGTTTGGAGCTTTCTGAATGCTTTCCTGATCACACTGCAAACATCATCTCTGCCTGAATTCTCTTCACACTCAGTGTTTGACTGATTGAATGAAGCCGCACATTTCTGAGCTGCTCACACTCACAGGTCAGAGGTCATGCTGGATGCTGCTCTCACACAGACTCAGACTTTGTCAGCAGAGTTCATTTCATAGAAACTTGATTTGTAGAAGACAGGAGCATCCACAGACTAAGAGGTGGAGCAGCTTTGTGATCCAGTCTCCATGCTGGACTCTGCAGACCAGCAGGCTTTCTGTCTGTCACACATGATCTGATCTGACCTTCTACAAGTTCAACCTGACATTTTCTTCTCTTCCAGCTGCTCCAGGAGAACATCATCAGCTTCGTAAAGAGCCAGCTGAAGGAGATCCAGAGAGCTCTGAGTCCAGATTACCCAGAATGCTTTGAGAGTCAGAGGGAGGATGAGGATGAAGAGCAGAGGAGGAGCAGAGAGGCCTTCCTGAAGATCACTCTGCACTTCCTGAGGAGAATGAAGCAGGAGGAGCTGGCTGACTGTCTGCAGAGCAGTAAGAGGATTTGAACACATTTAACATGATGGAAAGAGGAAATGGAGACAACATGGGAGAGGTTTACATTTCAAACTCTGCTCTTAACATGACGCTGACATTTGGATCACATCTATGAGCTGAGACAAACTGTTCACAACTGATGAGCTGAAGAGATTTCAGAGAGGAGCCAAATCAAATCCATCCTGATGTCTGAAAGTTGAAACTCATCAGACTGATTGTAGCTTCACATCATTCATTACATTTCTGTTTTCTTCATTCAGGAGCTGTTGTTCCAGAGTGCAGACGTAAAGTGAAGTCTGAGCTGAAGGAGAAGTTCCAGTGTGTGTTTGAGGGGATCGCTAAAGCAGGAAACCCAACCCTTCTGAACCAGATCTACACAGAGCTCTACATCACAGAGGGAGGGACTGGAGAGGTCAATGAGGAACATGAGGTCAGACAGATTGAAGCAGCATCCAGGACACCAGACAGAGCAGAAACTAGCATCAGACAAGAAGACATCTTTAAAGGCCCACCTGGAAGACAGGAACCAATCAGAAGAGTGCTGACAAAGGGA
Organism: Halichoeres trimaculatus; assembly: GCF_033239565.1. Taxonomy (NCBI): domain Eukaryota; kingdom Metazoa; phylum Chordata; class Actinopteri; order Labriformes; family Labridae; genus Halichoeres; species Halichoeres trimaculatus. The sequence continues at coordinate 36,926,408 of NW_027437183.1, read as the reverse complement.
GTGGCTGGCATCGGGAAAACAGTCTTAACACAGAAGTTCACTCTGGACTGGGCTGAAGACAAAAGCAACCAGGACATCCACTTCACATTTCCATTCCCTTTCAGAGAGCTGAATGTGCTGAAAGAGAGAAAGTTCAGCTTGGTGGAACTGCTTCATCACTTCTTCCCTCAAACCAAAGAAGCAGGACTCTGCAGGTTTGAAGAGTTCCAGGTCCTCTTCATCTTTGACGGTCTGGATGAGTGTCGACTTCCTCTGGACTTCCACAACAACCAGGTCCTGACTGATGGTACAGAGTCCACCTCAGTGGATGTGCTGCTGACAAACCTCATCAGGGGGAACCTGCTTCCCTCTGCTCGCCTCTGGATAACCACACGACCTGCAGCAGCCAATCACATCCCTCCTGAGTGTGTTGACATGGTGACAGAGGTCAGAGGGTTCAGTGACCCTCAGAAGGAGGAGTACTTCAGGAAGAGATCCAGAGATGAGGATCAGACCAGCACCATCATCTCCCACATCAAGACCTCCAGAAGCCTCCACATCATGTGCCACATCCCGGTCTTCTGCTGGATCACTGACACAGTTCTGGAGGATGTGCTGAAGACCAGAGAGGGGGGACAGCTGCCCAGGACCCTGACTCAGATGTACATCCACTTCCTGCTGGTTCAGTCCAAAGTGAAGAGCATCAAGTATGATGGAGGAGCTGAGACTGATCCTGTCTGGAGTCCAGAGAGCAGGAAGATGATTGAGTCTCTGGGAAAACTGGCTTTTGAGCAGCTGCAGAAAGGAAACCTGATCTTCTATGAATCAGACCTGACAGAGTGTGGCATCAACATCAGAGACGCCTCTTGGTACTCAGGAGTGTTCACACAGATCTTTAGAGAGGAGAGAGGACTGTACCAGGACAAGGTGTTCTGCTTCATCCATCTGAGCGTTCAGGAGTTTCTGGCTGCTCTTCACGTCCATCTGACCTTCACCAAGTCTGGACTCAACCTGATGGAACAACAACAAACAACAACATCCTTGATCTCCAGAAAAAGAAAAACCAAACCAGCAGTGACACATCTCCATCAGAGTGCTGTGGACAAGGCCTTACAGAGTCCTGCGCTTCCTCCTGGGTCTCTCTCTGCAGACCAATCAGAGTCTCCCGAGAGGTCTGCTGACACAGACAGGAAGTGGCTCACTGACCAATCAGAAAACAGTTGAGTACATCAAGAAGAAGATCAGTGAGGATGTGTCTGCAGAGCAAAGCATCAACCTGTTCCACTGTCTGAATGAACTGAATGATCGTTCTCTAGAGGAGCAGATCCAACAGACCCTGAGATCAGGACGTCTGTCCACAGATCGACTGTCTCCTGCTCAGTGGTCAGCTCTGGTCTTCATCTTACTGTCCCCAGACAAAGATCTGGACCAGTTTGACCTGAAGAAATACTCTGCTTCAGAGGAGGATCTTCTGATGCTGCTGCCAGTGATCAGAGCTGCAAACAAAGCTGTGTGAGTGAATGAGTGAATGAGTGAGACATTAGACACAGAATGGATTCTGTTCATGACACTGAAACCATCTGTTTGTTCTCTTTCCATGATCTCCTTCAGGCTTCATGGATGTAACCTGTCAGAGAGAAGCTGTGAAGCTCTGTCCTCAGTCCTCAGCTCACAGTCCTCCAGACTCAGAGACCTGGACCTGAGTCACAACGACCTGCAGGATTCAGGAGTCCAGACTCTGTGTGCTGGACTGAAGAGTCCACACTGCAAACTGGAAAATCTCAGGTCAGCTCTTTGGCTCATCCTGCTTGAGGTCAGAGATAAAGAAATGGTGATAATCAGTGGACTTTTTCTTATTGCCTGATTCTTTTTCTAACCTCAGACTGTCAGGATGTCTGATCACAGAGAGAGGCTGTGCTTCTCTGGCCTCAGCTCTGAGCTCCAACCCCTCACACCTGAGAGAGCTGGACCTGAGCTACAATCATCCAGGAGACTCAGGAGTGGAGCAGCTTTCTGCTGGACTTGAGGATCCACTCTGCAGACTGGACACACTGAGGTAAAAGCAGACAACAAGAGCTCAAAGACTGAATCTGTTTGATTCTTTTCAGAGCAGTGATTGGAGCTGAACCAGGAAACACACAGAGCAGCAGAAGAGCATCAAAGAGAAAAACTCTGTTTAATAGAAACAGCAGCATGTCTTCACTTCTTTGATGGTTCTGTTGTCTACAGAAAAAGTCCATCTGAGCGTTCATCCACTAATAATGTGTGTGAGCAGAAAGAAGGCAGATGTTCCATGGTCAGATCATCAGGATGATTGAAAAGATGGAGAAATAGAAAGAGCTCATCTCTAGGAGACAGTGCTGTCTGATCAAATGAACAGGATCAAATATTATAGAGGTGAATTTTTCCTCCTCACTCCTAAAAAGAGCGACTGCTTTAAAGAGACAGGTCAGAGGTAGAGCAGGATTTGGCCTTCCTCATTTCAAAGAGGACATGAGAAGCAGAACGTGGACTTTATGGATCCAAAGAGCAACAGGCAGCCTTTGCTTTTCGACTCTTTTTCTTCTTCTTTTTCTTCTTATTTTCCTCCAGGATCTCCACACTGTCAGAAAAAGTGACAGAGTGATGGAGACAGTCCAAAAACTTGTCTCTCAAAGAAAGGAGTCAGCACTCCAGAGAGTACTGCACATGCATGCACACAGCACTGTCTGGAGTGACAGACTGCAGAGAGAGGACTATCTTGGAGCGGACCATGATGGTATATTGGTGAAAAATACGAGTTTCTGGACGATTAAGCCTTTTTGGGCTTTCACGCATTGCCCTCTGCAGCTGAACCTTGACAGAGCCAAACAAGGTGTTGAGTACAAGGATGTGTGTGTGCCATGTGTGTGCCATGTGTGTGCCATGTGAGTTCATGTGAGTGTATGTGTAAGCTCATAGAATTCATCCCCTCCAGACTAACCACTGTCCGGCATCTAATGGTATCTGTGGAGATGACCTAGAAGAGTTCTGATCCAGAGACAAGTTCACAGGAGAAGGGGGGGGGGCATCTGTTTGCATTTCATCCAGGAGAGAGAAAAGCGCTTATCAGCCTACCAAGGCTGACGCAGAGCGGCCAAGAGACAGATAAAAAAAAAATTTGGATCAGGCAGACTGTAAAATTTTCCATCTGCTTTAGAGTTTTCTGGTCATCTCTGTGGTGATCCAAATGACCTAATTTGGTGGCCCATTACAGCCAAGCCGAGCTGACAACTTCTCCAAGTTGTTATCCATCCTATCCTGCCTGCGATTAAGTTCGCATGTCACTTGAGTCTGAGTGTTGACAGCCCTGCCCAATCCCTCAAAGATGGGCTGCTTGTGGATGGCAAAAATAGCAGCCTGTAGCTTCTGAAATTGGTGATACATCAGGAAACCGCCAGCTCCAAACGCCAGAGAGCCTGTTATCATAATTCCAAATATGTCGATGTCTTCAACATCCTCGACGAAAAGGATTGGCAGGCATACAGTCCTCCAAGTACTCCTGGAGTCGATTGTATACCCGGCTGCAATCGTTCCGCCGGGGCAGGCAGGCTTCCCCTTGCCCAGTTTCCTTGTTGAGAAATTTTGATCAATTGTGTTGAGACCAGCCGATCAAATCCATGGTTTTAGGTTTTGAATAGGATTCAAAGAGGCTCTGACAGTTGAGACAGAGACAGATGAAGAGCAAGCAGGACAGGTAAGGAGGAGGGAGCTAGACGAAAAGCATCCGCCTTTGTTGAGAGCTGAGAGAAGAAGGAGGGAGAGTCTCCTCCTCTCTACACAAACACAAACAGCTGCTGAAGAAGAGTTTAGCCTCTGCACTAACACACACAAACTTCAGCTGATCCTTTGACTCTTTCTATCCTGTCACATCAGTCTGAATGTTATCAAAGAGCTGGACTCAGAGGAAAACTGGATCACTCAACTCATTCAGACTTTTTCTCTTCAACATTTTTCACAAAAAAATATTTTTGAAAAGTCTGAGTCACATTCTTTAAATTGTTGAATGAAATCAATAAATCACTTTTTTGTCCGTTACTCTGTATAATGAAATTACTAGATGTTTTGATTGAAGGAGGGGGTCTCGAGTCTAAAGGTTTACCTTCCACATGACTTATCAATCTGTAGCTCCACTTCACCATGTAGACTGCTTACAGCTGATGGTCTCAGAGGATATTTTTGAGGTCTCAGTTGTTCAGTCTTGTTTGTCAGACTGTAAATATACTCTGCTAACCTGAATAAAGTTGAGAGAGTCAAATACTCGTTTGCTGTTTCCTTTCTTTCTCCCTTTGATCAAAGATTTGGGCTAAATCAGTTACTGAAGCAAAGTTTCTGCTGTGGTTGTTCATGGTCTCATGATCAGATTGAAAGTTTGATGCAGGAGCTCCAAACCACCACTGTGTGGCAGCATTGTGCTGTTTCAGTAAACTGAGCTGAGGAGCTGCTTGGAGCATTGGTCCATGAGGTGACCTCTGTCCTCTTTACTGAAATCTTCAGAATCATTCATATCCACTTTAATAACATTCACTCCATCATCAGAGTTTGTCTTATTTAGTTTGACTTAAAGAGGGAAACGAGGATTGTGGGTAATCTGGAGCATTTCTCCACATATGGAAATGCTGAACTTTGTAACTAGACTGAAGTTGGTTTAGTCCAAATTCTGCTCCTGAATGAAAACCAACATTAAACATCTCTTCTCTCCATAGAATAAGAGGGAAACCATTTAGTAAATGACTCCAAATGAGAGATGAAGGAACTCCAGGACAAAGTGTTGGAATATATCCTCAGTGCTTCTTGACAAACCAGCTCATACAGGATGTTACCAGCAGGTGTTATCATTAATCCTGAGACTGAAAATGTTCATTTATTGATCATGACTACATCAAAGTCTGACGCTGAGTCTGTGCTGGAAAATGAAAAACCAAACAAACAAAAAGAGTCATAATTCCTCACCTTCTGCCCACTCCTTCACATCACTGACCCAATCTTCCACCTGGCTGTCAGTCACTGCCAACTCTACCTTCAGGGACTCCAGGCTCCACAACTGCTTTTCCACAGCTTTTGTGGTCTACAGATGAAAATGATGATCAAAAATGAAACACTGAAGCCCAGAGCCTCAAGAACTGCTATCAAAGACTATTTACCCCCAAAACCTCCTGCTGTTACTTTCAGATATGTGTGGTACAGTGAGGTGGACAAGTTATTGATCTTTGATTGATTCCAGCACATGGACATGAGAGTCAGCGTGTCTGTACGCCCTGCAACAGAAAACAGGAGGTTTTCACTATTCCACTTCTTTCTTAAACCTTCAGACACTTGATATCATTTTGCCATCTCACCTGCTTTTGACGGATGTTTTGTGGTCACTAGAGAATATAGGTACGCACAACCTTTCAAAAAGTGATTTATGACCCTAGAGGTCAAGAGGTCACCCCCTCCCCCCACCTGTTGTTGTCAATCAATTATTTACATAACAACCCCGCCCCCTCACCTGATGTTGTCAATCAACTCCCCCCACCCATACTTTATTGATGACACCTTTTACCATATACAAGCCATATAAATAATAATAATGATAATAATAATAATAATAATAATAATAATAATAATAATAATAATAATAATAATAATAATAATAATAATAAAGAAACTACAGGACAAGTATGGTTGGTGTTACCTATTACAGAATGGTTATTCAGTATCTTTCTAGAATTACTCATAGGCCAATGTTGCATGCTATTTTGCTCAAAGCACATTCACGGTGAAGTCTATGTAGTTTGGTAGTTTCTTCTTCTTCTCTTCTTCTTCTCTGTGACTTTATTATAATCATTTTGTATCCTTTATTATCCTGCTTGTAAAAGTATATTGTGAGTTATACTTCCGATACACTCCATCCTCTCTCTTTCCCTGCTTTGATAGCAGAGTCCTAAAGCAGCTGAGCTGCCAAAATGAGTTCAGCATATTAGTAAGACGGCCGGGCAATCACTTTGTTTTTAAATGCTATTCTGATCAACATTGGTTTCGGCTAAAACTTGAAAAAATGAACTTGTGACAAAAAGCGACACACAATATTACTCAAAATTTGGAGTGCTCTCAGGTGGGTAAAAACATTAAAAAAAGGAAAAAAATAAATCAGAAGCACTTTCAAGAAGTATATCACTGTGCACACACATAAACATGACCTCTACTGATGATGGAAAAATCCTTTTGCTGTACTGGTAGAGGGCAAAGAAATACCTAAACAGAATGAAACAAGATATTTCTTAAAGACTTTTTTTTAGCAAATACATGCCTTTTTAAATCTGTCTTCAGAGAAGTTTTCTTGGCAGAATTATTTGCAGCTGCTTTATGTGTTAGCAGTCCACGATCCAAACAACAATTTGATGACATAACATTAAAACAGGTTATAGAAAATGATGCACAAAGATGCAACAAAGAAAGGTCGAACCAAAGACTGGGACACTTTAAGTTCTCAAAACTATGACCACGTTACATAAAACCTGTTTAATTTCTCTGAGCTAACGTTATACCAGTAATTACATAATGCACACTGTAATTATAAAGCTTCACTGCGCTGACTTCCACATGCATTAATTCATTATCATGATTTATACTCAAGAAACAGAGGTATGTTCTAACAATGACATAAAAAAAAAACGCTTCAACTCTTTATCCCTTTTATTAATTGGAAGTTTTTAAACATCTGTTTTTGTTTTTGTCTTATTTTTTTTTTTTGTTTGTTGTTTTGTTTTGTTGCTTGTCCGTGTGCTCTGTAGTTTGTTTGGGTGAAATGTTTGTTTCTCCCTTTGTTTCTTTCACTGTAGTAGAGAGGAACGTTAACCACTTTCTGTATGAACCTAAAGGCCTGGCTCTCTACACTCATGGATCTTTGGTCATGTTAGAGGCCTCATAGTGCTTTCATCACATTGTCCACTGCCACACCAGTTACAGAGGAGAAGATGTGTGGCATCGAACAGAGGCAAAACAAAGTACAAAAAAAATTAATAGGTTTGGATGAGGTGAGGTGAGGTTAATAATTTAAATGACATTCAACAGATTAAGGACCAAATTATAAAACTGGGTCAAAAATAAATAGATAATTTTTAAAAAAGCAGATTACATATTTTTGTCGCAGGGCTCTCAGAAGTAAGCAGTGACAGGAAAACACTGAGGCCTCTGGAGGCCAAAAACTCTGGTTACATTAAAGTCAGGGTATGGAATATTAAGAGGATGGATTGGGAGTGATTACAATCCATAATATATGGAAATAAATATATCCAGAGTTCATTTTATGAGTGCATTTTGTTTTCATCTGAGTCTGTGGGCGACAGATTTGTGCTTTTTTATGTGTGTTCTGTTCAGACCAAGGAGACAAATGTCGTCAATAAAGGACACAGTACATGTTTCTATGTATGCATTACCTGGATGCACAAAGCACCAAATAGAAACCCCCACTTCATCCAACGCATCATCAACCTTTACATCCCAACACAATTCATACAGTAATAAAGAAATAGGAATGATGAATGATGAATGAAACAGCTCTTTACTTAAATTAGCATTCTTCAGAACCATCTTTGAATTTGAATACAATAAAAGAAAAAAATATTCTAACATTTTTCTGCAATGTTTACAACACTGAGATTCAAACGACTCTTAACTTGTGTACAGATGCTCTAGAATAAAAAGCATAATAGGATTTTCCCATGAGTAAGGCCACAAATGACTTTTTGCACAGCATGTTCAATACAAGACATTAATATAGTATTTAGTCCACGTCATAACTTCAAATGAAACAGAATGCTCAAGAAGTACTACAGATCTCTTCTTGAATCCTTGAGTAAATCAAATTTTAAGTTCATCACAAAGCGCTATTGCATGTATTAATTCAGGCAAAGTCATCGACTACTGCTCAGGTCTAAAGTTGCTCTGAAGAGCTCAGGCTTAAGGTAGAATGCTATATAAGTCGTTACTTTATGGCATGAAAACAGTTGCTTAAACTATGAAAACGTGTGTATTCGGTGATAAAACATGATCACAAAGCTGGCGTAATGAGAGAGTGAGCCGTCAGAGAAACGTATGTAATAGTTCCTTTGCCAGCTGCACAGTTCAGCCTCCTGTGGGACACAACACAGACCACGTCTTCCATGCAGTATCATCTTCTTAACTCTGTTTCCCACCCCTTTTTTTCTGTCTCTGTTTTGTTTTTCCTTTCTCCTTTGTTAAACTTTGACCTGGACATGGACCACTGCAGGCTTTTCATATCCATGTCTCTTTCTGTTGCGCAAATAGTTTGTCATAATCTTTTTATTTATTTGTTTGTGTATGTGTGTTTAAACTGTTTGAACATACCCCGTATAGTTAAAGGATTCAACCGATCCTGTTGTTGCAGTCTAATGAAGTGAACTGTACCGGCTGTTTGTTTTTTTCTGTTGTTGGACTTATTGGCCAGTTTTTGATGATGTGTTTCTCAGTCTTACTACAGCCACAAGTTATCTTTTCTAACCAGGCAGTTGCAAACAGCTGAAAGGAGCTGAAAGCAGCTGGAAGGAGCTGAAAGCAGCTGAAAGCAGCTGAAAGCAGCTGAGAGGAGCAGTGCGAGCCTCAGGTTACCCATTGAGCCTTTAGCCCTGATTTATGCCTCTGTCTCTGGTAAGGTGACTGACCTAGACAACATGGTGTTACTTGAAACACATCTTTATTGATGATGATAAGGATTAAAATCATCACTCAGATTTGACAGAGCAGCGATCAAAATTAATCCTAAGACGTATGTATATCCTGCTCAAATCATGTGTTTCTTGATGTTCTATGCAATTTAATAAATAAACGAGCGCCCCTTATGCTTTCAGTGATAGGTTCTAACTGCAGGGTACAAAAGTACATCAGAAGTATTCTCCTGAAAACACTTGAACCTGTTTTTAACCACCCCAAAGGCCTTGGCTTGTTTGTGATCTGAATACGCTGCATCTGGAGTACCTGCAGTGGCTGTTGTTGCTGTTGTTGCTGCCATAAACATGTTAGTTGGAGTGTGACCACACTATGCTGAAATATTTTCCTCAATCCTTTGAAGAAGTAATGGCTGTCAGTTTAGTCATTATGAATCAGTAGTTCTTACGACAGAGCAAAGTTGCTCAGACTAAATAGGAAAACTGGCTAAATGCTGGAGTGTGGATGATGGGTTAAAGAAATGACGCCTGCAGCTTTGAAAATCTTTTTTGAGGCCCGTGGAGTTGCTGGAGCCTATGGAGGTGGAGAATGACTCGCAGAGATCACTAGTCTGTCTCAGAGCTACCCAGGGAAAACCAACCTCACCCATGCTGTCTTGCAGTGAGGGAACCCCGCCTACTACTGCGCCACCGTCTCGCCTCAGCTGTAAAAAGTGTTCACTGATTGCAACAAGAGTAACTTTGGACATACAGGGAGGCTTTTTCATACTGCAAAGATCTCAGCACGTCTTCAGAATCTATGTTGAAGATGTGTCAAGACACAAACAGGGTTACAGAAAACAGTGGAACCAGAGTGTCTGTTGTGTACTCCCACAGGAATTGAAACTGGAGTGGAGGCCTGTAAGACCCACGAGGTGTGTGGACCACGTGTCATAGGTCTGCAAGGCTTCAAATTGCTCTCTCAGTTTTTCACAATTTTTTACCGTTGTAAAGAGTGTCTCGAGCTGACTGCTGGAGCTGAATGAGTCTCTAGTTGAGTCACAGTGACCTGACACTGGCTCAAGGAGAGAAAGTGGTGGGTGAAAGAGGTCTTTTGTCACGTGTGGAGAAGTTGTTTCATATATTTTGTTCAGACAGTAGGCTGACTGTAGGCTGAAGCAACAACTCGGTAAGGGGGAACACGGTAGCAGTGGCCAACTGCAGGCAAAATGCATGGCAACACATAGCGGACTGTGTAAAAGCCTAAGTTACTCATCATGGCTCAATATGATAGTGATCACACTTCTAAATGTCATAAAATAATAAATGCTACTGTGCAAATGACTTGCGTGTATTCCAATTATCATGTCATTCTCCCAGATGTAATCCTTCTGGAGTCAGAAGAACATGGGAGCAGATAAAAAAACAAACACAAGAACATCATCACGTCTGATAAGTCTGTTTCAAGCCGTGGCACTTGCTCTAAGACTACAAGGGAAGCTCAGCTTCCTCTAAAATGTCCCCAAAAAAGTGGTGACATGTTCTGCTGTGTGAACATTTCATTGACAAAATCTGAGCTGGAATTCCTTCATCTTTTGTTCAGAATCAGATCACAGGTAACTGGCTCCACCTCCTTCTCATTCATCCTGGGAACACTATGAATTTGTCCCTAAGTTACGTGAGGGCAGCAGCAACTTGATGCACAACGCGGGATGCCGGAAACTTGCTCAGCTGCTCTGCATCCCCAACAGAGTACATGTAGCTGCTGGGAAAAGGATCGCAGGGCGACGCACAATGTCTGTGGGACAGTCAGTGCACCGCCCCTGCGGGTTGCACGGGCAATGTACGGCTCTAATATTTCACAGAGGTAGAGTAGTCCAGGCCGTCAGAACCTCTCATACAGCGAATCGTCACTTTGATCAAGTGGATCTGATCGATCTTTAAACACCCTTTCTCTTTGTAAAGCTCTTCTTACAACTTGTGCGCCTCTGTCCACCGGGTTTGGGAGAAAAGGGCAGGCCGTTGTTTCTGAGAAGCCGATTGGCCACTGGGAGGGGCTTTTTATAGATTCAGATTCAACCTCCAACTTATCCTGCTCCAGAGCAGGATAGCCGTTCAGAGTAGGTCACCATGGTGATCTACTCTGATAAAAAAAGATCCAGCTTCGTGCTGTCGGTAATCAAGAGAAAACCCTGAAGTTATCTCGCTAAGACACTAATCCTGCTTCGTGATATTGGCCTCTGGTGTCTGATGAGCATCTTGATGTGGCACGCCTGTGAGGTGGGATGGATTATCTCAACAAAGCAGAAGTGCTCAATATCACACATTTAGACAGATTTGTGAACAATGTTTGAGAGAAATGGTAATATTGTGTATCTGGAATGGATTTTAGATCTTCACATCCATCTCATAGCAGAAACAAAAGTGTTGGGTTTATATTTTTGTTGAGTGTATATCACCAAAGTAAGACAGAGTATATGACAATACGGCAGTTTGTACAGGATATCAGATGGGTATTGTTGATACCAGCCTGAATTTCACTCAGTATCGGTTCAGAAAGGAAACCAGTGGTATCGAACATCACTACCATTAAGCTGACTTTATCTACGCTCTCTTGACAGAGAAGCTACCTCGACTACAACTTGTCATGATGGTCAACTAAGTTAAATGAAAAAAAAATCAAAATCAGCCCGTACTTCATCTTCCTTTTATTTGATCTATATTCACGAAAGGAAAATAATGGCAAAAAAAAGTTTTTCATTGTTTTGTTTTTCAGTCATAATTGAATACTACTTGTACCAGTGATACATCGATCAGGCTGCCCTCACACTGTCTTCAGAAATTTTCACCCAAGTGTACTGTGTCTCTGTGGGTGAGGCTTTCACCAAACATCTGTCAAGACATTTTCTGAGCCTCCAGCAGACAGAGAGGAGGCTGATAGTGGATGAGGTTCCTCTGTCAACAGACAGATGTGTGCTGCAGTTCCAGTCTCCACTGCTGATCTGCTGTAATCTGTCATGAAGCCTTTTAAAAAGCTCAACACTCTCCAACCTCAAGTTAAAGACGTACACATTGGGTGCATCACTGATGGTTGCTTCTTTTACCTGTGTCCTATACACATGAGGTCAAAGGTCAGGCCCACAGTCTGTGTGGACTCATGAAAACACTCAGTGATGAAGATTCCTGCTTTTGACACAGCTGAGCTGCACGTTGATGCACGTTGATGCTGGAACAGAGTGAAGCTGCAGTGAGGACTTTCTGTCACCAGAGGGCGCCAGTGATCATCAGATCCTCTCCTGAAAGCTGAAGCATGAGACAATAAACTGAACAATGTGAAGAGACAAGTCCATGTTCAAATTCTGTTTCTTGTAATAAAAGCAAAGAATCAAAGTGTCTGTTCACCAAATGTTCCTCTCTTTAGAGACGAGTTGGAGCTACAGGACACAGACAACCTCTGTTCCTCTCCCCCTCTCCTCCCCCATTCATTGACTCCATCAGGAAGAACCAGACAAATCCAAACCTCTTCAAGTTTTGGAGTGGACTTGATGTTGATGGCTTTTTGTTCAGTCTTTGTTATATCAGGGAAATATGGAGCAGGAGCACATTTATAGACACAGACAGCTCAGTGATGACACATTAGATATGACACCACTGATCTTTAAAAGTGTTCAACCTGTTCTATCACATTCTGACCAGTGACAGTAAATTAATTCAGCACTGAATTTACAGCAAAGGATCATTTATCAGATTAAACTGATATAATTTACTAAAGAAGAAATATTACTGTCCATACAGATTTTATAGAATATGTGAGATACAACCCCCTCCCCAAAAGACTCGCCTTTAACGGGTCCATTAATTGCGGTGCACAGCAACATCTCACACACAAAGGTGCTGCTCTGAAAGCATGACATCATGCAGTTCCTTTCCAAGGCATGCTGCCGTACTTATACACTGCCCAGGGCGGACTGGCCATCGGGAGCACCGGGAGCTTTCCCGGTGGGCCGCTGCCTCAGTGGGCCGGTACGGCCAAGACTGAGGGTGAAAAAAAGGAATCCACCGCTGGTTTACCGTTTCTCTAGTGTCTGGCTGATCAACATTGGCCCACATGGTGTGCCAATCACCATGTGGGCCAATCACAGCCGAAGACCGAGGGCCGCGGCCCCTCCTCCCACGGCCCCTCCTCCCTCTGCATGTGTCAATCAATCAACCTGTAAACTGCAAAGATGGATAAGAAAAGGAAAGGCGCAGCGGAGAAGAAGAGAGAAAAGAAAAAACAAGCGCTACCAGCAGATGCTGCAAGGAATAAAAAATTGACGGATATATTTGCTGCAGCAGGACCATCGACATTAACAGCAGCACCTGCAGCTCTCGAGGCGGCGGCATCGAATTCGGCGATGACATTCGGAGGAGGACGAGGAGGACACCACCGGGGGGATGCTAGTGAGGTAAGCTATATGCTAATGTTATAGCTTGTTAACTTTTAACGCAACGCACGTGGGCTAGTTTGGATGTCAGAACGTCATCGTTTGTAGAGTTCAGCTCAGTGGCATCAACCAACATCAACATGGCAGCTGATTTCCTAATAAAATAGCTTAATATCTGACAGTATCTCTTGTGTATTTCCCTTAACGCTGGCGAGCTAAATGCTGCTCTGCTGTCTTAACGCTTTCCCTGCCAAACTCGTGTTTTCATATGTCTTCTCTGAAGGCTCAGACCGCTAAACGCGTGTTTTCTCCGAAGTCTCGCCAAACTCGTGTTTTCATGTGTTTTCTTTGAAGGCTCAGAGTCTGAGCCTTCAAAGAAAACACATGAAAACACGAGTTTGGCGGTCTGACCGCCAAACTCGGCTCAGACCGCCAAACTCATGTTTTCACATGTTTTTTAAACCTGGTTTAGAGACGATTGTCTACTTGGGGATAAAACACATTCTGTAAAGTACATTTCATAGCACACTTTTTCCACCTGTGTTTACTTATCTTTTAAACCATAATTTTCTATACTATATTGTTTATTGTAATGCAGCTTTTTGTCACCTAAACATCTGGGAATTCCCAGAGGCTTCAACTTAATGTCTCTCCTCATATCTCCTGCCAGGTTGAGCCACCACTGTCCTCTCAGAAGGAAAGTGCCTGCAGGGAGGAGAGCAGCCTGCACATACTAGTCAAGGTAAAGGCACATTCACATATATAATTTTCTTTTAAAATCATCTAGATTAATGAATAAAACAATCATTAAAATGCATGCAATGCTTAACACCACAATAGTGTACAACTATTAAATGCAACTATTTTGATATTTCACTGATTGTGTTTTTTGAAGTGCTTTACTAACATTAATAATACCACTCTCTTATCTAGAGTGAAGATGATCATAGTGAAGGTGAGGGCGAAACTGCACAGCAGCTGCCAGAGCCCAGCACCAGTGACATGATGGTAAAGTTGATAATGATAATGTTTCTTTGACTAGCTTTATTTTTAGCTAAATGAAAAATGTGAGCTGTATTTCTCAACCTTCTGTAGCTACTATCTAGTTGTAATAAGCCTATAACAGTTTATGAGTCCAGCTACCACTAGTACTGCTAGGCCTGGTATACTAACAATATAACATTGTTTAACCATCTGAGCCTCATTATCCAAAATGTCGATATTTTACTGATAGTGTGGCTTTAGTGGTTTACTAAAACAATACTAACCATACTAATCTCTGATTTAGACTGAAGATCCAGCTACTGACAGGGGAAGCCAGGCCCAGGAAGCCAGTGCCCTCTCTAAAATAGACTTTTTTATTCGTCCAAATCCAGAGGCCTTGGATCACTTTTTCAGTTTCCAACCCCAGCAGAAGGCAGAGAAGCCCATAGTTCAAAGAGCTTTTTTTTGCAAAGATGGGACAAACAGGAAGTGGCTATTCTACAATCAAGAAAAACAAACACTATTCTCCTTCCTCTGTATGGCGTTTGCCAAACCCACCGATAGCAGTTTATTCATCACCGGCATGGCAGACTTTAAACACATACACCAGAGGGTCGAAGAACACGAGAGGAGCAATTCACACAGAGGATGTGCAGAGGCGTATCTCCTTAGGTCCTCAAAAGCCAATATTGAGCACCTTCTCATCGGACATCAGATGTCTCTTCATAAAGAGCAGGTGCGCAAGAGGAGGCAAGTGTTGGAGCGCATCATAGATGTGGTGAAGCTCATTGGAAAGAGGGGTTTGAGTTACAGAGGCTCACAGTCAGAGGCAGCATACATGCTTGATGATGACACAGTGGATCATGGCAACTTCTTGGAAATTATTGTGTTGCTTTCAAAATATGATGTTTGTCTCAAGGACCACCTCACTCTTTGCATAGAAAAGAGTAAGAAAATACACCAGTCTGGATCCAGAAGAGGTAGAGGTTCTCTTGTTACGTTACTGCAGTAAGGTGATGTTATGTTTATTATTATGTTATGATCATTATTAGTGTGACTTACATGTTCACCAATCTTCACACTATTAAGCAACTATTGCAGACTATTTTAACTAACATTAAAAATAAAACATATTTGTTCTAATCAAGGCGTCAGGTTAAATGATGTGAATGTCATTATCCCTTAAATAATGTTTACTTGTATTTTTTTTGTCTCCCACATTTATGTGAACGTTTGTTCGACCACCAGCATATCATCCACTGCCATCATCCACCACCATCATCCACCACCAGCCACCAGCATTAGCCTTCATCATCTGCTGCCATCATCCACTGCCATCATCAGCCGCCATCATCCACTGCCATCATCAGCCACCAGCATTCGCCGCCATCAGCCACTGCCCCGGGCCCCTGAGTGGGCCAGTCACGCACTAAACTCCCGGGCCTCTTTTTTGCCCCAGTCCGCCCCTGTCACAGAGGCATGGTGCACAAGGTGTAAAGACCACTGCTGATTTAATTTCCCTGAAGTGTAATGTTCCTGCGTGGAACAGAAGTTGCAATTTGTGAATAATACAAAGTCTTATTAAAGTAATCTAAAGCAGGAGGGTGTGAAAATAATCAAACTAAATGGAGCCACTTAATGGCTTTAAAGTCATAGAATAGAACAGAAAAGAAAATACTTTATTTATCCCGAGGAGAAATTCAGGACACACAGCAGCAATCAAGAAAACAAAAGTAAGAAAGTGTATAGAACGTGCAAAAAGGTCATACATGACGGCATCCCGTCCACCACTCTCCAGCCCAGCCAGTCTCCACCTCCACAGGGTCCAGGACTGAGCCTCCCCAGCAGTCTGTTCAGTCTCTGTCTCCTGGATCCTGTCTGCTCACAGCAGGTGAAGCTCCTCCAATGTGGGGCTGGCGTCCAATGTCAGCTCTGTCAGCTATGTCTGTGAACAGCACGATGCCACTCTGCCCTCCAGCAGCCCCTCTGCCGCTGGGCCAGCACGGCTAGCTCGTCCATCCCACTAGAGATAGATCCCACATTCCCAACGATGGATGGAAGGACAGGTCCACGTCGTCACCTCCCAGCTCACACCTGAGAACCAGCACCTCCTCACCTCCTCCTCACCTCGAGGGAAATCATCATGCCCTACACTAATAAGCAAAAAAAAAAAAAAAAAACGTGTGCTTTTGAATTTCTTATCACTTGTTATACATTCAGGAACATCTAAAGTCTGAATAAGTGACTTGTACAGGCATTTTATCTTTTCAATGATTTTTATCTTCTCCTTTTTTCTGTTGAGTTATTAATAGAGGAGCTGGTTTTGGCCACAATAACAATAAGCTGAGCCCTGATGTAAAGGTGTTTTTTTTAGATTAAATTAAATTAAAAATGGGATTAAAGATCTGAATTTGTAAAAACAACAACAACAGCCTATTATAATTAAATCTTTGTTTTCTCTTTGATTTCTATTTGTTTTTGTTCATCAGTTTTGTCTTAAGTTACATTTTTAATGTATTTTTTTCCTGTTAGCCTTTAGCCACGTTTCCACCAAGCAGTCCGGTTCAGTTCAGTTTGGCATGATTTGGTACCGTTAAGCCTGGTTGCGTTTGCGTTACCACAGCAAACTGTGCCCTCTTGTGGTAGGTGGCGTGTGAAACGCGTTTGCTGCGTTTAAGGAAACGCCATAAAACGCGTGCTGTGTTGAGACAAACCGAACTAAAGAGCTTGGTGGAAATGGGGCCTTAGTCGCTTAATATTTGTGTGTTGTGTATTTGGGTTCTTTGTTTACAGTTTACGATGGAGTCATTTATTTCTTTTCTTCATGCTGTGCTGAAGTGTAACGTGTCACCTTATAAACAAACCCAGAGCTTCCCAGAGAGGTGTTTGGTCACCCTACTATAGAAGGACATTAAGATTAGAAGTTAGAAAGACAGATAGAGAGAGGGAAACAGGAGCCCTGTGTGTCAGTTTTGAAGGTTTGGTTCACTGGTCGCTGTCCTCACCCTCCTTCTCCTGGACACCGTCCCTGCTCTCCTGACCAATCACACGCTGCTGTCTGTCTGACCACAGATTCTTGTTCACATCACAGTGTGTTTTCACAATCATAGACAGAACCTGTCATCCATCCTCCTTTGAGTTATAGTTTCACCTGACTTTGATTTGTCAGTTTATTAATGTTCCAAGAGATTCATACATGCTATTCATTTGGTTATGTTGCAGACTCATTTTGACACTTGAACAGACTATTGTGCTTGAGGTGACTCATACAATGAAATGATGCTGATATTTTTGGAGAGACTGACCGTTAGACTGAGCCCAGAGCCCGTTAATTTCAACCACACGAAGACAGAAAACAAGTTCTTTATATTTGAAAAGTTTATTTACTGACTAAAAGAAGAACTATGTGCATGAATGAACAGATGAACGATATGAAAGAATAAATGCATAGAGGAATGAAAAGTGATACTGACCATAATAAACCAGAATGAATGGAAGAAAGAACATAAATTAACTCAGCCAACCTATTAATCTAACCCACCCTGAGAAGTCTCTGGGGCATTGACCACGATATACCAGTGAATGCAAGACTACTGAATCTTACTCAAGTCCAGAAGGAGGAGGAGAATGAGGAGCGGTGGCAGTGACAGAGATGACAGAGTCCCACAGCAAATGTTCGTGGAGGGTGGGGATGATGGGGAGGCTGGCTGCGGTTCAGCTCCATCAGAGATCAGGAATGAAAAGAGAAAGAGTTCAAAGAGTTGAAGAAAAATCCTCCAGAAATGAGTCTGAGAGTTTACACTTCAACATCAACATTTATTGTTTGACAGAGCAGAGAACAAAGATCTTCATCCCTCCTCTCCTCTGTCAGCTCATGTGACTCTCAGCTGGAGTGTCTCCATTCAAACACTCTTCTTCCTCACATTCAAACATTTACAGTCAAGTTTACATCTCTCTCATGACAACATCAATAAAACCAATAAATACAGAACAGTCAGAGCTGAGCTGAAGCCTTCATCACAATAATCCTTAGATAACACAAATACAAACAAGACTTCCTATCAATGATGAGCATCTAAACAGAGCAAACAGAGTTGAAGCACAGAGCAGAGGAATCTTCATATGAACAGCTGTGTTTCTCTCAGAGCCAGCTTCAGCTCTGATTGTTGTTATCCAGCAGCAGTGTTTGTCTTTGTTCTTTTCTGAGCAATAAGAGAAATGAAAATCACTTTGACACAGAGCTTCTTAGACTGACTTAGAAACTCACTGTGGACACAAAGCTGGAGTCTCCAGGCTCTGTGCTGAGCTTTAGACATCTCAGGGTCTCTGTCTCCATCATTAATGCAAAGTACTTTAAGGTCAGGACGAGGATCACTAAAAGTTAAGAACAAACAACAACATCACAGCTATTATCAGTTTTTGTTGCCAGGAGAGAGACATCCTTCCTGGACCCCCTGAGTCTGGTTTCTCAGCTTCAGTGCTACAGGGGGTCTGGTTCCTGGCTGGTCCAGTAGTAGAGGGGGTCTGGTTCCTGGCTGGTCCAGTAGTAGAGGGGGTCTGGTTCCTGGCTGGTCCAGTAGTAGAGGGGGTCTGGTTCCTGGCTGGTCCAGTAGTAGAGGGGGTCTGGTTCCTGGCTGGTTCAGTAGTAGAGGGGGTCTGGTTCCTGGCTGGTCCAGTAGTAGAGGGGGTCTGGTTCCTGGCTGGTCCAGTAGTAGAGGGGGTCTGGTTCCTGGCTGGTCCAGTAGTAGAGGGGGTCTGGTTCCTGGCTGCTGTAGAGAGACCAACAGATCAGAGTCAGAAAGAAAAAGTCAGTGACTGGAGATAAACTCTAAAATGTCCTCAACAGGAAATCAGAGCAGCCCTTTTCTCTCAGGTTCTTCTTCGTCCTCTCTGAGGACGTCTTTATTTCTCTGGATTCATCCTCTCAAATGTTAGCCGCTGATCTCTGAACCTGAGCTGATTTGATTTTTCTTTGTCTCCACAAACGTTCACTGACTTTACTCACCAGTCACTCTGAGGAGACATCCGTCCACACTGGAACCAGAATCTGTTTTCACTCTACACCAGTACCGTCCTGAGTCTTCAGTCCTGAGTGAGGACACCTGAAGTCTGATCCGTCCCTCTCTGAGGAGGTCTTTGTCAAACTGGAATCGTCCTGAAAGCTCCCCCTCCCTCAGTGGGATCTCCACTCCATCCTGGAGCTCAAACAGGACTGAGACTTTCTTTTTTTTCATCATGTCACAAAAAACATGGAGACCTTTCAGAGAGGGGTGAGTTTTTGGTGTGAAGGTCCAGTCCAGGGTGAGGCTCTGCTTCTCCTCAGCCTGATAGGAGCTGCGACCCATGTTGAGCTCTAATCCTGTAGAGGAGACAGAGAGGAAAAGAGAGGGGCAGAAAAACACTGCAACATGTGAGTCTTTCCACACATTTTCTCATCAAGTGTTGAAGTCTTTCACTCAGTCTCAAAGTGGATCTCCTCTTTTCTCTTTGTGGACAATAAAGTGAAGGTGGAAACTAACCACAGACACAGCAGCTCAGAGCCGTGAGCAGCAGGAACCTGGAGACCATCTTCTCCCTGAAAACACACACATGAGGTCAAAGGTCAGTCCCACAGTCTGTGTGGAATCATGAAAACACTCAGGGACGGAGAATCTTGCTTTGACACACAGCTGAGCTGCACATTGATGCTGAAACAGTGTGAGCTCCAGGCTGAACACAACCAACACACTTGAAGAGCTGTGTGAAGCTGCAGTGAGGACTTTCTGTCTCTAGAGAGCGCCCTTCATCCTCATTTCAAAGTGACTGCATGAAACAGGTTGACATTGAGCTGTGTGAAGACAAAGGTTCCCCTGGGACAGAGACAAATAAGGCTTGGTCTGAAAAATCAGCTTTAAACTTGTTCAAACAACATCTTCCATCTTTGTTTCAATGTGTAGTTTGCATTTCTGTTGGTGTCACAGTATTTGATATGACATTTCTACCATTTGAACCAGTTCAAGAATCAGTCCCATTAAACTGTCAAATGGTGTAACCACAAAAGCATGACAAGTGTTAAAGACTTCATCTTCATAGGAGTTTTGACAGGGTACTGATGAAATCATTTCTTATGAAATATCATCTCAAAGTGTTGGTTTAAAATCATTGAAATGTCATTTTTTTTACAGTGTAGTAAACTGATCAATCCTGAACTTTTTTTGCTGAGTATCAGATTTTTGAGGAGAGTTGGTTCCAGCAGTGGACCCTGATCAGGTCCACGTCTTTCATCCCTCTAGTGGGCTGCTGTGATGAGTCGGGAGCGCGGTTCTGACCACAGTCACACATGAAAATGGTGGCTTTCTTGTCCACATTATTCACTGGGAAAAGGCTCAAAAGTGTGTGACAATGACACAAAACATACAAACTGAAGTGTGGTTTTGCTTTTTAACCATAAAAAAAAACAGTTTTAAAGTACATTTTATCAAATATAGCAGAAATAGTGTGGCTAGTGCCATGAATTTGGCATGTCCCCCATATAGGGAGTCATAGTTTAGTGACATATTTTGAGTTTAAATTAATGTTTTTTTCCTGTTTTAAAGATTACAATACAAAGTTATGTGTTAAGATTATTAAGTATAATTTTCAAAAGGGGAAAACATCCATTGTTTATAAAAAAATAATTTACAAAAAATAGCTGTCCCTTGATTTCTTGTCACTGGTGTCACTATTTGTAAAAACCTTTATTTTGAAAAACTGCTGTGTCCCTGTAAACATTTTGGGGGGTAAGAGCTCATGGGGGGGCATGTCCATTATGAGAAGCACACGGTAAGTCAGCATCTTCTCCTCATATCTTGACAATTTCAAGAATTAACTACAAATTTCATGTGAGTATTTCAAATGAATAGCTGGTGTTACAGAGTTTGTAGTAAGGGGGAAAGAAATTGAATTAAAATAATTGATCACACTGCATTATAAGTTGATATATTCTCAAGTTAAGACGTGTGTTTTTGCCATCTTGAATATGCCATTTTATCTGCACTTTGGTTGTTTTGGTTAGTAACACCACTGACAATCACTAGCACCAGTAATACCTTTCCCTTAAATAAAGAAATAGGTCAGTATGTACATAAACCAGACTAATTGGTTGAATTGCTGTTTCAGTGATGTAAAAATGTGACTTTCTTTTTAAAGATATGGCAAAGTTAAGTGCTGCTGAAAAGCAAGGACTGTACAGACAGCGCAGGGGTGCTGACCCAGAATGCAGGGCAGCCTACCTAAAAAGAATGAATAATATTAAAAAACACTCACCTGAATGAAATAGAAACTCAAAGAAAGAGAGTGAGGACCTCCCAGAAAGAGGTAGAAGACAAGAGCGAAGGAAACTGAAGAACAGGCAGGAAAAGCACAGAGAGAAGGTGTGGGCACACACACACACACACACACACACACACACAACATAAACTGTTCTATTTCATACGTTCAGTTGTATGGATGCATCAGCATTAGTTGAAACCCCTATTCTACAATAATGAATGATTAACTTTTATGTGTCTGTGTTGTGTTATTAAATCTATCAGTTTTATACTTCATCTTTTGGTTTAAACCTTTAACCAGGTTCTAAAATGTGAACGTTTTGAGGTGAAATACAAATAGAATGAATAATAATTGTTTAAAATATCTTCTGTTGTGCCATTTCCTTCACGTTGTGTCCCTGGTGTTACAGTGCATCACTGGTGTTACTGTATGGCATATTGATGATCTGGCATCAGGGATGATCAGTTTATTTGAATTCATTATTTGTATCTAGCTAAGGGTTGTTACATTCAATTGTGCACAGTTTCAGGATATGATATTTCAAATGTAAAGTCGCAGTGCCAATTAATTCAAAAGTTATATTAAAAAAAAGTGGACTACAGGAATTTAAAAATGTCATACTAACACACTTTGCAAGCACATATTAAAACTTAAATGTTACAATTTAAAAAAAAAAATCTTAATAATTGTTTTAACCTTTTCCTTCTTTGATGAAATATGTAAATTAAATTACATCCCAGGAAGCCTGAATTGCCATCTAAAACACAGGTAACACCAGTGACAAAAAAGTAGGACAAGGAATTTTTATAGTAGTGTAAAAAAAGTGTCAAAATACATGAAGCTCTTATTTTTGTCTATTTATAATGCTGAGTGGTCAACTGTTATGAGACTTTTTTTAAATTAAGAAAAAAAAAAGATGAAAAAAAAAATGGTGTTCAGAAAGCTACCATTTTCATAGAATGACTGCTTCAGATGATGACCTGCTGGCTGATGGTGCTCAGTGTGTTGTTGAAATGTATCCCTCTACCTGAGTGGTGCTTGATGTCCTGATCTAATGAAGAGCTGACAGTGGAATAACTCAGATCTGTCCTCATCTTTCTTCCTCAGACATGAAGAAATCAAGGATTTGTAAGCGCTGCTCATCAAGCTGTCAAAGCTGAGCCTGTTCTTCCTCACACTGGCTGTGATTGATCAGAAAGCAGCTCAATCAGGGAAATCTGCTCCACTCAAGGAGGTGAAGGATCAGAACAGAGTTTTCTTTAAACACACTGAACTTCAGCTCCACATGAAGCTGAGCACCATCAATGCTTTGAGTCAGGAATCAGAGCTGCGTGCAGGTTCAGACTTCAGCAAAGACTTTGGAGCTAACTCTGAACTCTCTGACACATCCATTCAGTCTCACAGAACACACACACACAGCACAGAGCAGACCAGAAGAATCCACAGACAATAATGAGACAGACTTTACAACCTGTTTATGCAACACTAAAAGAAGAAGACATTCAGACAGCATGAAGGCATTATTCCATACACACCTGTTAGAGTTCAGTCACAGCCGGGGCAGAAAGCAGGTCTGAAGAGGAGGAGAGCTCTCTGATAGATGTCCTCTATCCTCTTTCTGTATGACGTTGAGGAAAAGGCAACTCAGTGGGAGGAGCACTCTGTTCACCATTGGTCCCAGTAATTGCTGTGAATGCAGTAATGCATTCACAGTATATGTTCTTCTGTGACAAAAAAATTTATTGCTGTGAATGCAGCAATGCATTCACAGCATATGTTCTTCTGTGACAAAAAAATTTATTGCTGTGAATGCAGCAATGCATTCACAGCATATGTTCTTCTGTGACAAAAAAATTTATTGCTGTGAATGCAGCAATGCATTCACAGTATATGTTCTTCTGTGACAAAAAAATTTATTAGGGGCTCGGGCTTCGAACGAGCCCCTCTCCTGCATAGCAAGCTATGCAGGAGAGGGGCTCGTGGCGAAGCCACGAGCCCCTAATGCTCTTCCGTTCGTCGCTTTTTTCTTCTTCATCTTCCGGACAAAACTTTGGCTCGCTACTCCTCCAAGGGCTTTGAGAAAACCCCCACAAATTATACATCAAAATGTGCGGCTCGGCCGGGAATGGTGTGCTATTATTTTTTTCAGCAATTCGCCAAATTTTGGCCCACTTATTGGCCAAAAACGGCAAAAAATCCCTCATAGAGAATGAATGGGGAACCTAGGAATCGCTCCCTCTCACTGCCCAAAATTTCCACTTACTTTGAGATGCTAAGACTTTGGCATACTTCCACTTACAGGCACCATTTTTGCTTTAAAATGTTCACTGATCTTTCAGCTCTACGAGTATGACCTTCCTTTTCTGATATCTATTACAGTTTTTGAGATTTTACTGTTGAAGCAACATAAACTTTTTGGTTTTTGCCCTGAAACCTCAGCTCCTCCAGTGCGGAATGTCTGAAAGTAGAGTGAGAGAGGCGGCTGATGACAGGTTGCAGCATTCTCCAATGAATTGTCATAACTTCCAAAATCTTCACAGCAGATAAATAAAAACTACATTTTGAAGTTCCCTGACATCTCCTACTTCTTACAAAGGGAGTATTTTACCCCAAAAATGTACTGTTTTGCCAAAAAACGCCTCAGTGTGAGTGAAACCGTCACATCCCTGTAATCTGAAGTAATGTTAAAATCTGACCTATATTTCTCATCAACTTCATTCTTAACTACTTTTATACATCACCCTCCTGCGGGCAGTTTCCATCCTATAGCCTTTTAAACCACATCATCTTGTTCATCAGAGTCTCCAGATTCTCACAATGTTTTTGTTTTTCTTCTAGCCCTTACGGTTTCAGCATAAATGAAGGTTGTTCGGACCTATGTCTAGCCCAAAACTCCAGCTTAGATCAGTGGACACAACGGAGTTCCAAAGTGTAACTGACATATCACACTCACTGTGACATCATGATGATGATCACCATGGTAACCACACAGCTGTGTATACTAACTGATGAGGTCATTGAGGGACAGAAAAACACATGTATTTGTTTATTGTGCCTTATATCATTTGGCTGCCTTGTATTTAAGTCTTTTTTTTTCTCTTCTGAACAGATACATTTCCATTACTTATGAAAGGTTAAAAACAAGGTACTATGTCACATTTTATGATAATTGACGGCTGCCGTTCTTGTGTATTTTTTTTCTGGGATTGTAAAATATGTCAGGACTAGAGTCAAGAAGTGATTAGACTTGCAAAAGAAAAATGAAGTTATTAGTTTTGTTACCTAGCACCACTCAGATTCTCCCAGAATCCCTCACAGTCTCTACTGCGCAGACTCTGGCTGCACAACTGCTGCCAATGGCTGCGCCTTTGACGGAGGTGTTTTGGCTTCATAACTGTGCAATGGTAAATGGCAGAGCCACGCTGTCCACTATACAGTCTATGTTTGTGACGTATTGCTTTGGAGCTAGAATAGTATAGATATTAAAGTTTGTACACACACACACACACACACACACACACACACACACACACACACACACACACACACACATGAACCCCCTTTCCTTTCAATACTCTCTTTCTCTCTCTCACCCTCGCGCTTTGTCTCCCTCTCGCTGCCTCTCGCTCCCTCTCGCTCCCTCTCTCCCTCACACACACACACACACACACACACACACACACAAACACAAGTACTCTAACAAGTTCTTAAGAGCTTATTTGGGGTTAAGGCTTTATAACCAGCCACTCTCCCATGTCTTGTGATATGTAGGTGTATGTTTGTGACATAATGTTTTGGGGCTTGAACAGTAAAGATATGAAAGTGTGCGCGCAAAGCGCGCATCACTGTGCATGAGGTTATTTGATACCTGTTGAATCAGAAACAAGAAATGTTAAGAAGTGTTTTGCTATGTCAGTCCGAAACAAGATCTGGTGACATCTGTGTTTCTGAACATTTTCAAGATATGAAAGTGTGCGCGCGAAGCGCGCTCCATTGTGCATGGGATAATTTGACACCTGTTCATTCAGAAGTCAGTACAAAACAAGGTCTGGTCATATCAGTGTTTCTAAACTATTTAATGACTGCAAAAAGCCCAGCCGCCGCCCGAGCCCCTCTCACGATTTCCGTGGAAATTGTCTAGTTGCTGTGAATGCAGCAATGCATTCACAGCATATGTTCTTCTGTGACAAAAAAATTTATTGCTGTGAATGCAGCAATGCATTCACAGCATATGTTCTTCTGTGACAAAAAAATTTATTCTTCTTCTTCTTCTTCTTCTTCATTCTTCCGCCCGCTTTTTTGGACCGCTAAAACTCCAGCAAACTTCAACCGATTTTCACCGTTCAAACTTCAAAACGTGTGTTTCAGTGGGGACAAGGGGGCTATGACTTTTCAGAAACTTTTCACGAATAATTTCCGAGATATTAAACAATTTACGAAATTTCGGTCACATAGAGATGAATGGGGAATTTTCAAAATTTTCTCCCTTCAGGACATTTTCTCAGCCTGCTTCAAGCCCTCCTCATTCAGTCATACTTTCAGCTACAAACTCCATTCAAACTTCAAAATATTCAGCTATCTTTTGGCTTCATTCAGTGGGTTTCAAATGTTTCCTAGCATTCATAGTTTCTTCACAATGACCCTTCAAAGGTCATGATGCATTTCAGCTCTTTGAGCCGTTTAACATTGGTGTGTATTGGACGGAATGTTTTGGCTCAGAGTGGGAGATTCAAACGACAGAGCACGGAGAGGGGGAAACAAGACCTGAGAAACTTCTGGGTAAACTGCTCTCTTGGCCACATTTTTTGAGCTATCAACACAAATAAGCCCTCAGCATGTAAGTAGTCTTGTCCTGCTTCTGACAAAGTGGTTTTTAAAGCAAAAGGATGGAGCACTTTTTCACAAAATGGCCAACTGTCATGAGAAGTTCAAAAAAATCCCCATATACCTCCATGTTAATTCCTGAGGGGTTTTCTCAGAGATCAGTAAATTTTCCCTCATCTATCTATCGCTCTCGTGGGTTCTTTTCTTGACCTTCATGCATGAAATTTAGACCGACAGCTTCCTCTGGGTCTCAGGATTCCTACGGTGTGTTCATTTTTATTCTAGCCCTCACGGTTTTGGCAAGGTGACAGGAGATTCGGACTCTTGCTTTGCCACAAAATCTTCAGAAGATTACAGTAACAAGGGCAAAGTTGTGCACCTGCACCTGCTGCCCTTGACGAGCTGGTCACCGTGGAAACCTTTGATCTCATGCAGCTGTTTATAGTAACTCATCAAAACATCCAGGAACAAAGACAAGCATGTTTCTGTTAATTTATCATTGATCACCAATGTAAAATCTGGCTTCAGATAAGCCTCAGCAGACAGGTTTACATGATTGAACACACACACACACACACACACACACACACACACACACACACACACACACACACACACACACACACACACACACACACACACACACACACACACAGGGCAGAAAGTATCACACTTTAACAGCATTTGACTTCCATTTCCCTGAGTCAGCTCCTTATTTTCCCAGATTTTTTTCTTTTAATTTAAATTCCTTCCTTTAATTCCTGAATTGATTCAGCCATTCAAACTTTTAAATCCATTTTTAGATTGCACTGATTCATGCTTCATCATCATTCTTTTTGTCAGAATTGCAAGCACCTTTACACCCTGATTTTAAAGGGAATGTGTTGGGAATCAACAGACTCCACCAGCTCTCTGATGGCAGTTGGTAAACAATGATCACCATGGCAACATCTGGCTTCAGATGGGCCTGAGCCTACAGGCTTACATGGTTAAAAAACTCACACACAGGACACACAGGATTACATTATAACAGGGTTTAAGAAAGCCGACTTACATTTACCCTCAGTCAGGTCATTATTTCCATCAATGTTCTTTAAAATTTGATTTATTCCTTTAATTTTTGAATATACGCAACCATTTCAACTTTAAATTTCTTCATCCATTTCATTTATTCGACCATTCATTTCCTTTCATCCAAGAGTTCATGGCAGGCTAATTCAGCATTCTGCATTAGCAGTTGAGCGCAAGCTTTTACAGGACTTCTTAAAACAATTTTCAGACATATCCTCAGCCATTCATGTTCAGCATTCTACATCAGCAGTTGAGCACAAGCTTTTCAAGACTTCATTCAACCATTTTAAGACAAATCTTCAGTCATTCATGTTCAGCGTTCTGCATTAGCATTTCAGTGCAAGCCTTGCATGACTTCATTCAACCATTTTCAGACACATCTTCAGTCATTCATGTTTAGCTTCTGCATTAGCAGTTCAGCGCAAGCTGCTTCAGCATTCTGCATTCACAGCGCAATTTCTTCAGAAATTGCTTTTCTAGTTCTTCTTCTTCTTCTTCTTCTTCTTCTTCTTCATTCTTCCGCCCGCTTTTTTGGACCGCTAAAACTCAGGCAAACTTCAACCGATTTTCACCGTTCAAACTTCAAAATGTGTGTTTCAGTTGGGACAAGGGGGCTATGACTCTTCAGACACTTTTCACAAATACTTTTCGAGATATTTCAGAATTTGTGCGTTTTTTGGTCTCATAGAGATGAATGAGGAATTTTCAAAATTTTCTCCTTTCAGGACATTTTTTCAGCCTGCTTCAAACCCTTCTCATTCAGTCATACATTCAGCTACAAACTCCATTCAAACTTCAAAATATTAAGCTACCTTTTGGCTTCATTCAGTGGGTTTCAAATGTTTCCTAGCATTCATAGTTTCTTCACAATGACCCTTCAAAGGTCATGATGCATTTCAGCTCTTCGAGCCGTTTTAACATTGGTGTGTATTGGACGGAATGTTTCGGCTTAGAGCAGGGAGAGGGTGAAACCAAACCTGAAAAATTTCTGGGTAAACTGCTCTTTTGGTCACAATTTTCACTCCACATAGGCATTTTATATATCAAAATGGAGAGAGGCTTGTCCTGCTTCTGACAAAGTGGTTTTTAAAGCAAAAGGATGGAGCACTTTTTCACAAAATGGCCAACTGTCATGAGAAGTTCAAAAAAATCCCCATATACCTCCATGTTAATTCCTGAGGGGTTTTCTCAGAGATCAGTAAAATTTCCCTCATCTATCTATCGCTCTCGTGGGTTCGTTTCTTGACCTTCATGCATGAAATTTAGACGGACAGCTTCCTCTGGGTCTCAGGATTCCTACGGTGTGTTCATTTTTATTCTAGCCCTCACGGTTTTGGCAAGGTGACAGGAGATTCGGACTCTTGCTTTGCCACAAAATCTTCAGAAGATTACAGTAACAAGGGCAAAGTTGTGCACCTGCACCTGCTGCCCTTAACGAGCAGGGAGCAGGTCTCCGTGGAAACCTTTGATCTCATGCAGCTGTTTATAGTAACTCATCAAAACATCCAGGAACAAAGACAAGCATGTGTCTGTTAATTTATCATTGATCACCAATGTAAAATCTGGCTTCAGATAAGCCTCAGCAGACAGGTTTACATGATTGAACACACACACACACACACACACACACACACACACACACACACACACACACACACACAAACACACACACACACACACAGGGCAGAAAGTATCACACTTTAACAGCATTTGACTTCCATTTCCCTGAGTCAGCTCCTTATTTTCCTAGATTTTTTCTTTAAATTTAAATCCCTTCCTTTAATTCCTGAATTGATTCAGCCATTCAAACTTTTAAATCCAATTTTAGATTGCACTGATTTATGCTTCATCATCATTCTTTTTGTCAGAATTTCAAGCACCTTTACACCCTGATTTCAAAGGGAATGTGTTGGGAATGAACAGACTCCACCAGCTCTCTGATGGCAGTTGGTAAACAATGATCACCATGGCAACATCTGGCTTCAGATGGGCCTGAGCCTACAGGCTTACATGGTTAAAAAACTCACACACAGGACACACAGGATTACATTATAACAGGGTTTAAGAAAGCCGACTTACATTTACCCTCAGTCAGGTCATTATTTCCATCAATGTTCTTTGAAATTTGATACATTCCTTTAATTTTTGAATAGACACAACCATTTCAACTTTAAATTCCTTCATCCATTCCATTTATTCGACCATTCATTTCCTTTCATCCAAGAGTTCATGGCAGGCTAATTCAGCATTCTGCATTAGCATTTCAGTGCAAGCTTTCCAGGAGTTCTTAAAACAATTTTCAGACATATCCTCATTCATTCATGTTCAGCATTCTGCATTGGCAGTTGAGCGCAAGCTTTTACAGGAGTTTTAAAAACAATTTTCAGACATATCCTCAGTCATTCATGATCAGCATTCTACATCAGCAGTTGAGCACAAGCTTTTCAAGACTTCATTCAACCATTTTAAGACAAATCTTCAGTCATTCATGTTCAGCGTTCTGCATTAGCATTTCAGTGCAAGCCTTGCATGACTTCATTCAACCATTTTCAGACACATCTTCAGTCATTCATGTTCAGCTTCTGCTTTAGCATTTCAGCGCGAGTTATTTAAGACTTCATTCAGCCATTTTCAGACATATCTTCAGTCATTCATGTTCAGCATTCTGCATTAGCAGTTCAGCGCAAGCTGCTTCAGCATTCTGCATTCACAGCGCAATTTCTTCAGAAATTGCTTTTCTAGTTCTTCTTCTTCATTCTTCCGCCCGCTTTTTTGGACCGCTAAAACTCCAGCAAACTTCAACCGATTTTCACCGTTCAAACTTCAAAACGTGTGTTTCAGTGGGGACAAGGGGGCTATGACTTTTCAGAAACTTTTCACGAATAATTTCCGAGATATTCGACGATTTACGAAATTTTGGTCACATAGAGATGAATGGGGAATTTTCAAAATTTTCTCCCTTCAGGACATTTTCTCAGCCTGCTTCAAACCCTCCTCATTCAGTCATACATTCAGCTACAAACTCCATTCAAACTTCAAAATATTCAGCTATCTTTTGGCTTCAGTCAGTGGGTTTCAAATGTTTCCTAGCATTCATAGTTTCTTCACAATGACCCTTCAAAGGTCATGATGCATTTCAGCTCTTCGAGCCGTTTAACATTGGTGTGTATTGGACGGAATGTTTTGGCTCAGAGTGGGAGATTCAAACGACAGAGCACAGAGAGGGGGAAACAAGACCTGAAAAATTTCTGGGTAAACTGCTCTTTTGGTCACAATGTTCGCTCCACATAGGCATTTTATATATCAAAATGGAGGAGGGCTTGTCCTGCTTCTGACAAAGTGGTTTTTAAAGCAAAAGGATGGAGCACTTTTTCACAAAATGGCCAACTGTCATGAGAAGTTCAAAAAAATCCCCATATACCTCCATGCTATTTCCTGAGGGGTTTTCTCAGATATCAGTAAATTTTCCCTCATCTATCTATCGCTCTCGTGGGTTCGTTTCTTGACCTTCATGCATGAAATTTAGACGGACAGCTTCCTCTGGGTCTCAGGATTCTTACGGTGTGTTCATTTTTATTCTAGCCCTCACGGTTTTGGCAAGGTGACAGGAGATTCGGACTCTTGCTTTGCCACAAAATCTTCAGAAGATTACAGTAACAAGGGCAAAGTTGTGCACCTGCACCTGCTGCCTTTAACGAGCTGGTCTCCGTGGAAACCTTTGATCTCATGCAGCTGTTTATAGTAACTCATCAAAACATCCAGGAACAAAGACAAGCATGTGTCTGTTAATTTATCATTGATCACCAATGTAAAATCTGGCTTCAGATAAGCCTCAGCAGACAGGTTTACATGATTGAACACACACACACACACACACACACACACACACACACACACACACACACACACACACACAAACACACACACACACACACACACACACACACACACACACACACACACACACACACACACTCACACACACTCACACTCACACACACAGGGCAGAAAGTATCACACTTTAACAGCATTTGAATTCCATTTCCAGCTCCTTATTTTCCTAGATTTTTTTCTTTAAATTTTAATTCCTTCCTTTAATTCCTGAATTGATTCAGCCAGTCAAACTTTTAAATCCTATTTTAGATTACACTGATTCATGCTTCATTATCATTCTTTTTGTCAGAATTGCAAGCACCTTTACACCCTGATTTCAAAGGGAATGTGTTGGGAATCAACAGACTCCACCAGCTCTCTGATGGCAGTTGGTAAACAATGATCACCATGGCAACATCTGGCTTCAGATGGGCCTCAGCCTAAAGGCTTACATGGTTAAAAAACTCACACACAGGACACACAGGAATACATTTTAACAGGGTTTAAGATAGCCGACTTACTTTTCCCCTCAGTCAGGTCATTATTTCCATCAATGTTCTTTAAAATTTGATACATTCCTTTAATTTTTGAATAGACGCAACAATTTCAACTTTAAATTCCTTCATCCATTCCATTTATTCGACCATTTATTTCCTTTCATCCAAGAGTTCATGGCAGGCTAATTCAGCATTCTGCATTAGCATTTCAGTGCAAGCTTTCCTGGAGTTCTTAAAACAATTTTCAGACATATCCTCATTCATTCATGTTCAGCATTCTGCATTAGCAGTTGAGCGCAAGCTTTTACAGGAGTTTTTAAAACAATTTTCAGACATATCCTCAGTCATTCATGATCAGCATTCTACATCAGCAGTTGAGCACAAGCTTTTCAAGACTTCATTCAACCATTTTAAGACAAATCTTCAGTCATTCATGTTCAGCGTTCTGCATTAGCATTTCAGTGCAAGCCTTGCATGACTTCATTCAACCATTTTCAGACACATCTTCAGTCATTCATGTTCAGCTTCTGCTTTAGCATTTCAGCGCGAGTTAATTAAGACTTCATTCAGCCATTTTCAGACATATCTTCAGTCATTCATGTTCAGCATTCTGCATTAGCAGTTCAGCGAAAGCTGCTTCAGCATTCTGCATTCACAGCGCAATTTCTTCAGAAATTGCTTTTCTAGTTGCTGTGAATGCAGCAATGCATTCACAGCATATGTTCTTCTGTGACAAAAAAATTTATTGCTGTGAATGCAGCAATGCATTCACAGTATATGTTCTTCTGTGACAAAAAAATTTATTGCTGTGAATGCAGCAATGCATTCACAGTATATGTTCTTCTGTGACAAAAAATTTATTCTTCTTCTTCTTCTTCTTCTTCTTCTTCATTCTTCCGCCCGCTTTTTTGGACCGCTAAAACTCAGGCAAACTTCAACCGATTTTCACCGTTCAAACTTCAAAACGTGTGTTTCAGTTGGGACAAGGGGGCTATGACTCTTCAGACACTTTTCACAAATACTTTTCGAGATATTTCAGAATTTGTGCGTTTTTTGGTCTCATAGAGATGAATGAGGAATTTTCAAAATTTCCTCCTTTCAGGACATTTTTTCAGCCTGCTTCAAACGCTCCTCATTTAGTCATACATTCAGCTACAAACTCCATTCAAACTTTAAAATATTAAGCTACCTTTTGGCTTCATTCAGTTGGTTTCAAATGTTTCCTAGCATTCATAGTTTCTTCACAGTGACCCTTCAAAGGTCATGATGCATTTCAGCTCTTCGAGCCGTTTTAACATTGGTGTGTATTGGACGGAATGTTTCGGCTTAGAGCAGGGAGAGGGTGAAACCAAACCTGAAAAATTTCTGGGTAAACTGCTCTTTTGGTCACAATTTTCACTCCACATAGGCACATTATATATCAAAATGGAGAGAGGCTTGTCCTGCTTCTGACAAAGTGGTTTTTAAAGCAAAAGGATGGAGCACTTTTTCACAAAATGGCCAACTGTCATGAGAAGTTCAAAAAAATCCCCATATACCTCCATGTTAATTCCTGAGGGGTTTTCTCAGAGATCAGTAAAATTTCCCTCATCTATCTATTGCTCTCGTGGATTCGTTTCTTGACCTTCATGCATGAAATTTAGACGGACAGCTTCCTCTGGGTGTCAGGATTCCTACGGTGTGTTCATTTTTATTCTAGCCCTCACAGTTTTGGCAAGGTGACAGGAGATTCGGACTCTTGCTTTGCCACAAAATCTTCATAAGATTACAGTAACAAGGGCAAAGTTGTGCACCTGCACCTGCTGCCTTTAACGAGCTGGTCTCCGTGGAAACCTTTGATCTCTTGCAGCTGTTTATAGTAACTCATCAAAACATTCAGGAACAAAGACAAGCATGTGTCTGTTAATTTATCAGTGATCACCAATGCAAAATCTGGCTTCAGATAAGCCTCAGCAGACAGGTTTACATGATTGAACACACACACACACACACACACACACACACACACACACACACACACACACACAGGGCAGAAAGTATCACACTTTAACAGCATTTGACTTCCATTTCCCTGAGTCAGCTCCTTATTTTCCTAGATTTTTTTCTTTAAATTTAAATTCCTTCCTTTAATTTCTGAATTGATTCAGCCATTCAAACTTTTAAATCCAATTTTAGATTACACTGATTCATGCTTCATGTTCATTCTTTTTGTCAGAATTGCAAGCACCTTTACACCCTGATTTCAAAGGGAATGTGTTGGGAATAAACAGACTCCACCAGCTCTCTGATGGCAGTTGGTGAACAATGATCACCATGGCAACATCTGGCTTCAGATGGGCCTCAGCCTACAGGCTTACATGGTTAAAAAACTCACACACAGGACACACAGGATTACATTTTAACAGGGTTTAAGAAAGCCGACTTACATTTACCCTCAGTCAGGTCATTATTTCCATCAATGTTCTTTAAAATTTGATTTATTCCTTTAATTTTTGAATAGACGCAACCATTTCAACTTTAAATTTCTTCATCCATTCCATTTATTCGACCATTCATTTCCTTTCATCCAAGAGTTCATGGCAGGCTAATTCAGCATTCTGCATTAGCAGTTGAGCGCAAGCTTTTACAGGACTTCTTAAAACAATTTTCAGACATATCCTCAGTCATTCATGTTCAGCATTCTACATCAGCAGTTGAGCACAAGCTTTTCAAGACTTCATTCAACCATTTTAAGACAAATCTTCAGTCATTCATGTTCAGCGTTCTGCATTAGCATTTCAGTGCAAGCCTTGCATGACTTCATTCAACCATTTTCAGACACATCTTCAGTCATTCATGTTTAGCTTCTGCTGTAGCATTTCAGCATGAGTTATTTAAGACTTCATTTAGCAATTTTCAGACATATCTTCAGTCATCCATGTTCAGCATTCTGCATTAGCAGTTCAGCGCAAGCTGCTTCAGCATTCTGCATTCACAGCGCAATTTCTTCAGAAATTGCTTTTCTAGTTCTTCTTCTTCTTCTTCTTCTTCTTCTTCTTCATTCTTCCGCCCGCTTTTTTGGACCGCTAAAACTCCGACAAACTTCAACCGATTTTCACCGTTCAAACTTCAAAACGTGTGTTTCAGTTGGGACAAGGGGGCTATGACTCTTCAGACACTTTTCACAAATACTTTTCGAGATATTTCAGAATTTGTGCGTTTTTTGGTCTCATAGAGATGAATGAGGAATTTTCAAAATTTTCTCCTTTCAGGACATTTTTTCAGCCTGCTTCAAACCCTTCTCATTCAGTCATACATTCAGCTACAAACTCCATTCAAACTTCAAAATATTAAGCTACCTTTTGGCTTCATTCAGTGGGTTTCAAATGTTTCCTAGCATTCATAGTTTCTTCACAATGACCCTTCAAAGGTCATGATGCACTTCAGCTCTTCGAGCCGTTTAACATTGGTGTGTATTGGACGGAATGTTTTGGCTCAGAGTGGGAGATTCAAACGACAGAGCACGGAGAGGGGGAAACAAGACCTGAAAAATTTCTGGGTAAACTGCTCTTTTGGTCACAATGTTCGCTCCACATAGGCATTTTATATATCAAAATGGAGGAGGGCTTGTCCTGCTTCTGACAAAGTGGTTTTTAAAGCAAAAGGATGGAGCACTTTTTCACAAAATGGCCAACTGTCATGAGAAGTTCAAAAAAATCCCCATATACCTCCATGTTAATTCCTGAGGGGTTTTCTCAGAGAACAGTCAAATTTCCCTCATCTATCTATCGCTCTCGTGGGTTCGTTTCTTGACCTTCATGCATGAAATTTAGACGGACAGCTTCCTCTGGGTCTCAGGATTCCTACGGTGTGTTCATTTTTATTCTAGCCCTCACGGTTTTGGCAAGGGGACAGGAGATTCGGACTCTTGCTTTGCCACAAAATCTTCATAAGATTACAGTAACAAGGGCAAAGTTGTGCACCTGCACCTGCTGCCTTTAACGAGCTGGTCTCCGTGGAAACCTTTGATCTCATGCAGCTGTTTATAGTAACTCATCAAAACATCCAGGAACAAAGACAAGCATGTGTCTGTTAATTTATCATTGATCACCAATGTAAAATCTGGCTTCAGATAAGCCTCAGCAGACAGGTTTACATGATTGAACACACACACACACACACACACACACACACACACACACACACACACACACACACACACACACACACACACACACACACACAGGGCAGAAAGTATCACACTTTAACAGCATTTGACTTCCATCTCCCTGAGTCAGCTCCTTATTTTCCTAGATTTTTTCTTTAAATTTAAATCCCTTCCTTTAATTCCTGAATTGATTCAGCCATTCAAACTTTTAAATCCAATTTTGGATCACACTGATTCATGCTTCATGATCATTCTTTTTGTCAGAATTGCAAGCACCTTTACACCCTGATTTCAAAAGGGGTGTTGGGAATCAACAGACTCCACCAGCTCTCTGATGGCAGTTGGTAAACAATGATCACCATGGCAACATCTGGCTTCAGATGGGCCTGAGCCTACAGGCTTACATGGTTAAAAAACTAACACATAGGACACACAGGATTACATTTTAACAGGGTTTAAGAAAGCAGACTTACATTTTCCCTCAGTCAGGTCATTATTTCTATAAATGTTCTTTAAAATTTCATTCATTCCTTTCATTTTTGAATAGATGCAACCATTTCAACTTTAAATTCATTCATCCATTCCATTTATTTGTCCATTCATTTCCTTTCATCCAAGAGTTCATGGCAGGCTAATTCAGCATTCTGCATTAGCAATTGAGCGCAAGCTTTTACAGGACTTCTTTAAACAATTTTCAGACATATCCTCAGTCATTCTTGATCAGCATTCTGCATCAGCAGTTGAGCACAAGCTTTTAAAGACTTCATTCAACCATTTTAAGACAAATCTTCAGTCATTCATGTTCAGCGTTCTGCATTAGCATTTCAGTGCAAGCCTTGCATGACTTCATTCAACCATTTTCAGACACATCTTCAGTCATTCATGTTCAGCGTTCTGCATTAGCATTTCAGCGCGAGTTATTTAAGACTTTGTTCAGCCATTTTCAGACATATCTTCACTCAATCATGTTCAGCATTCTGCATTAGCAGTTCAGCGCAAGCTGCTTCAGCATTCTGCATTCACAGCGCAATTTCTTCAGAAATTGCTTTTCTAGTTGCTGTGAATGCAGCAATGCATTCACAGTATATGTTCTTCTGTGACAAAAAAATTTATTGCTGTGAATGCAGCAATGCATTCACAGCATATGTTCTTCTGTGACAAAAAAATTTATTGCTGTGAATGCAGCAATGCATTCACAGTATATGTTCTTCTGTGACAAAAAAATTTATTCTTTTTTTTCTTCTTCATTCTTCCGCCCGCTTTTTTGGACCGCTAAAACTCCGACAAACTTCAACCGATTTTCACCGTTCAAACTTCAAAACGTGTGTTTCAGTGGGGACAAGGGGGCTATGACTTTTCAGAAACTTTCTACAAATACTTTCTGAGATATTTCAGAATTTGTGCGTTTTTTGGTCTCATAGAGATGAATGAGGAATTTTCAAAATTTCCTCCTTTCAGGACATTTTTTCAGCCTGCTTCAAACGCTCCTCATTTAGTCATACATTCAGCTACAAACTCCATTCAAACTTTAAAATATTCAGCTATCTTTTGGCTTCATTCAGTGGGTTTCAAATGTTTCCTAGCATTCATAGTTTCTTCACAATGACCCTTCAAAGGTCATGATGCATTTCGGCTCTTTGAGCCGTTTAACATTGGTGTGTATTGGACGGAATGTTTTGGCTCAGAGTGGGAGATTCAAACGACAGAGCACGGAGAGGGGGAAACAAGACCTGAGAAACTTCTGGGTAAACTGCTCTCTTGGCCACATTGTTTGAGCTATCAACACAAATAAACCCTCAGCATGTAAGTAGTCTTGTCCTGCTTCTGACAAAGTGGTTTTTAAAGCAAAAGGATGGAGCACTTTTTCACAAAATGGCCAACTGTCATGAGAAGTTCAAAAAAATCCCCATATACCTCCATGTTAATTCCTGAGGGGTTTTCTCAGAGATCAGTAAAATTTCCCTCATCTATCTATTGCTCTCGTGGATTCGTTTCTTGACCTTCATGCATGAAATTTAGACGGACAGCTTCCTCTGGGTCTCAGGATTCCTACGGTGTGTTCATTTTTATTCTAGCCCTCACGGTTTTGGCAAGGTGACAGGAGATTCGGACTCTTGCTTTGCCACAAAATCTTCATAACATTACTGTAACAAGGGCAAAGTTGTGCACCTGCACCTGCTGCCCTTGACGAGCTGGTCACCGTGGAAACCTTTGATCTCATGCAGCTGTTTATAGTAACTCATCAAAACATTCAGGAACAATGACAAGCATGTGTCTGTTAATTAATCATTGATCACCAATGCAAAATCTGGCTTCAGATAAGCCTCAGCAGACAGGTTTACATGATTGAACACACACACACACACACACACACACACACACACACACACACACACACACACACACACACACACACACACACACACACACACACACACACAGGGCAGAAAGTATCACACTTTAACAGCATTTGACTTCCATTTCCCTGAGTCAGCTCCTTATTTTCCCAGATTTTTTTCTTTTAATTTAAATTCCTTCCTTTAATTCCTGAATTGATTCAGCCAGTCAAACTTTTAAATCCAATTTTAGATTACACTGATTCATGCTTCATCATCATTCTTTTTGTCAGAATTGCAAGCACCTTTACACCCTGATTTCAAAGGGAATGTGTTGGGAATCAACAGACTCCACCAGCTCTCTGATGGCAGTTGGTAAACAATGATCACCATGGCAACATCTGGCTTCAGATGGGCCTCAGCCTACAGGCTTACATGGTTAAAAAACTCACACACAGGACACACAGGATTACATTTTAACAGGGTTTAAGATAGCCGCCTCATTTTTCCTCTCAGTCAGGTCATTATTTCCATCAATGTTCTTTAAAATTTGATACATTCCTTTAATTTTTGAATAGACGCAACAATTTCAACTTTAAATTCCTTTATCCATTCCATTTATTCGACCATTTATTTCCTTTCATCCAAGAGTTCATGGCAGGCTAATTCAGCATTCTGCATTAGCATTTCAGTGCAAGCTTTCCAGGAGTTCTTAAAACAATTTTCAGACATATCCTCATTCATTCATGTTCAGCATTCTGCATTAGCAGTTGAGCGCAAGCTTTTACAGGAGTTTTTAAAACAATTTTCAGACATATCCTCAGTCATTCATGATCAGCATTCTACATCAGCAGTTGAGCACAAGCTTTTCAAGACTTCATTCAACCATTTTAAGACAAATCTTCAGTCATTCATGTTCAGCGTTCTGCATTAGCATTTCAGCGCGAGTTATCTAAGACTTCATTCAGCCATTTTCAGACATATCTTCAGTCATTCATGTTCAAGATTCTGCATTAGCAGTTCAGCGCAAGCTGCTTCAGCATTCTGCATTCACAGCGCAATTTCTTCAGAAATTGCTTTTCTAGTTCTTTTTTTTTTTCTTCTTCATTCTTCCGCCCGCTTTTTTGGACCGCTAAAACTCCGACAAACTTCAACCGATTTTCACCGTTCAAACTTCAAAACGTGTGTTTCAGCTGGGACAAGGGGGCTATGACTCTTCAGAAACTTTCTACAAATACTTTCTGAGATATTTCAGGATTTGTGCGTTTCTTGGTCTCATAGAGATGAATGGGGAATTTTCAAAATTTCCTCCCTTCAGGACATTTTTTCAGCTGGCTTCAAACCCCTCTCATTCAGTCATACATTCAGCTACAAACTCCAATCAAACTTCAAAATATTCACCTATCTTTTGGCTTCATTCAGTGGGTTTCAAATGTTTCCTAGCATTTATGGTTTCTTCACAATGACCCTTCAAAGGTCATGATGCATTTCAGCTCTTCGAGCCGTTTAACATTGGTGTGTATTGGACGGAATGTTTTGGCTCAGAGTGGGAGATTCAAACGACAGAGCAGGGAGAGGGGGAAACAAACCTGAAAAAATACTGGGTAAACTGCTCTTTTGGTCACAATGTTCACTCCACATAGGCATATTATATGTCAAAATGGAGGAGGGCTTGTCCTGCTTCTTACAAAGTGGTTTTTAAAGCAAAAGGATGGAGCACTTTTTCACAAAATGGCCAACTGTCATGAGAAGTTCAAAAAAATCCCCATATACCTCCATGTTAATTCCTGAGGGGTTTTCTCAGAGAACAGTCAAATTTCCCTCATCTATCTATCGCTCTTGTGGGTTCGTTTCTTGACCTTCATGCATGAAATTTAGACGGACAGCTTCCTCTGGGTCTCAGGATTCCTACGGTGTGTTCATTTTTATTCTAGCCCTCACGGTTTTGGCAAGGTGACAGGAGATTCGGACTCTTGCTTTGCCACAAAATCTTCATAACATTACTGTAACAAGGGCAAAGTTGTGCACCTGCACCTGCTGCCCTTGACGAGCTGGTCACCGTGGAAACCTTTGATCTCATGCAGCTGTTTATAGTAACTCATCAAAACATTCAGGAACAATGACAAGCATGTGTCTGTTAATTAATCATTGATCACCAATGTAAAATCTGGCTTCAGATAAGTCTCAGCAGACAGGTTTACATGATTGAACACACACACACACACACACACACACACACACACACACACACACACACACACACACACACACACACACACACACACACACACACAGGGCAGAAAGTATCACACTTTAACAGCATTTGACTTCCATCTCCCTGAGTCAGCTCCTTATTTTCCTAGATTTTTTTCTTTAAATCTAAATTCCTTCCTGTAATTCCTGAATTGATTCAGCCATTCAAACTTTTAAATCCAATTTCAGATTACACAGATTCATGCTTTATGATCATTCTTTTTGTCAGAATTGCAAGCACCTTTACACCCTGATTTCAAAGGGAATGTGTTGGGAATCAACAGACTCCACCAGCTCTCTGATGGCAGTTGGTAAACAATGATCACCATGGCAACATCTGGCTTCAGATGGGCCTCAGCCTACAGGCTTACATGGTTAAAAAACTCACACACAGGACACACAGGATTACATTTTAACAGGGTTTTAGATATCCAACTTGCATTTTCCCTCAGTCAGGTCATTATTTCCATAAATGTTCTTTAAAATTTAATTCATTCCTTACATTTTTTGAAAAGACGCAACCCAAGTAGCTGCCTGTTGCAGCAGCTCTCTCGTCTTTGTCTGTTTCTTGTAATTTTTTTCGACTCTTTTTCGTCATCTTTGTATTTGGAGTGGATCATTACTTTGTATGGTACATTGCCGGTCACGGACACCAAACTTTTTGTGGCTTCGGCGGTATTTTTTACTACTTTTCTCCTGTGTTTGTCTGGAGATCCTACATGTAACCATGGCTGCATTGTTTACATGCAAAATTGGCTGTTAGCAGCCTGTAGCATGTCAATGCTAACTAGTGTAGGGCTTGATGATTTCCCTCGAGCTGAGGAGGAGGAGGGGAGGACGACGTGCTGGTTCTCGGATGTGAGCTGGGAGGTGACAACGTGGACCTGTCCTTCCATCCATCCTTGTTGGGAACGTGGGATCTAGCCCCAGGGGATGGACGAGCTAGCCATGCTAACCCAGCGGCATCGTGCTGTTCACGGACGTGCCTGACGGAGCTGACATCGGACGCCGGCGCCACATTGGAGGAGCTTCACCTGCTGTGAGCAGACAGGAGACAGAGACTAAACAGACTGCTGGGAGGCTCAGTCCTGGACCCTGTGATGGTGGAGGCTGGCTGGGCTGGAGAGTGGTGGACGAGTGGTGGACGGGATGTCATCATCTAATTTCTTATGGACTTTTTTTGCACTTTCTATACTCTTTCTTACTTTTGTTTTCTTAAATACTGCGGTGACTCCTGAATTTCCCCTCGGGGATAAATAAAGTATTTTCTATTCTATTCTATTCTATTTAAACTTTAAATTCATTCATCCATTCAATTTACTTGTCCATTCATTTCCTTTCATCCAAGAGTTCATGGCAGGCTAATTCAGCATTCTGAATTAGCAGTTGAGCGCAAGCTTTTCAGGAGTTCTTTAAACAATTTTCAGAAATATCTTCAGTCATACATGTTCAGCATTCTACATCAGCAGTTGAGCACAAGCTTTTAAAGACTTCATTCAACCATTTTCAGACACATCTTCAGTCATTCATGTTCAGTACTCTGCATTAG
Source organism: Halichoeres trimaculatus (assembly GCF_033239565.1). NCBI lineage: Eukaryota > Metazoa > Chordata > Actinopteri > Labriformes > Labridae > Halichoeres > Halichoeres trimaculatus. Next base: position 36,884,512 of record NW_027437183.1, on the reverse strand, counting down.
CATTTAAGTGCAAGATTTTTAACACTTCATTCAGCCATTTTAAGACATACCTTCGGTCATTCATGTTCAGCATTCTGCATTAGCAGTTCAGCGCAAGCTGCTTCAGCATTCTGCATTCACAGCGCAATTTCTTCAGAAATTGCTTTTCTAGTTCTTTTTTTTCTTCTTCATTCTTCCGCCCGCTTTTTTGGACCGCTAAAACTCCGACAAACTTCAACCGATTTTCACCGTTCAAACTTCAAAACGTGTGTTTCAGTGGGGACAAGGGGGCTATGACTTTTCAGAAACTTTCTACAAATACTTCCTGAGATATTTCAGAATTTGTGCGTTTTTTGGTCTCATAGAGATGAATGAGGAATTTTCAAAATTTCCTCCTTTCATGACATTTTTTCAGCCTGCTTCAAACGCTCCTCATTTAGTCATACATTCAGCTACAAACTCCATTCAAACTTTAAAATATTCAGCTATCTTTTGGCTTCATTCAGTGGGTTTCAAATGTTTCCTAGCATTCATAGTTTCTTCACAATGACCCTTCAAAGGTCATGATGCATTTCAGCTCTTTGAGCCGTTTAACATTGGTGTGTATTGGACGGAATGTTTTGGCTCAGAGTGGGAGATTCAAACGACAGAGCACGGAGAGGGGGAAACAGGACCTGGGAATCTTCTGGGTAAACTGCTCTCTTGGCCACATTGTTTGAGCTATCAACACAAATAAACCCTCAGCATGTAAGTAGTCTTGTCCTGCTTCTGACAAAGTGGTTTTTAAAGCAAAAGGATGGAGCACTTTTTCACAAAATGGCCAACTGTCATGAGAAGTTCAAAAAAATCCCCATATACCTCCATGTTAATTCCTGAGGGGTTTTCTCAGATATCAGTAAATTTTCCCTCATCTATCTATTGCTCTCGTGGATTCGTTTCTTGACCTTCATGCATGAAATTTAGACGGACAGCATCCTCTGGGTCTCAGGATTCCTACGGTGTGTTCATTTTTATTCTAGCCCTCACGGTTTTGGCAAGGTGACAGGAGATTCGGACTCTTGCTTTGCCACAAAATCTTCATAAGATTACAGTAACAAGGGCAAAGTTGTGCACCTGCACCTGCTGCCCTTGACGAGCTGGTCTCCGTGGAAACCTTTGATCTCATGCAGCTGTTTATAGTAACTCATCAAAACATCCAGGGACAAAGACAAGCATGTGTCTGTTAATTTATCATTGATCACCAATGTAAAATCTGGCTTCAGATAAGCCTCAGCAGACAGGTTTACATGATTGAACACACACACACACACACACATATACACACACACACATATACACACACACACACACACACACACACACACACACACACACACACACACACACACACACACACACACACACAGACACTCACACACACTCACACTCACACACACAGGGCAGAAAGTATCACACTTTAACAGCATTTGACTCCCATTTCCAGCTCCTTATTTTCCTAGATTTTTTTCTTTAAATTTAAATTCCTTCCTTTAATTCCTGAATTGGTTCAGCCATTCAAACTTTTAAATCCAATTTTAGATTACACTGCTTCATGCTTCATCATCATTCTTTTTGTCAGAATTGCAAGCACCTTTACACCCTGATTTCAAAGGGAATGTGTTGGGAATAAACAGACTCCACCAGCTCTCTGATGGCAGTTGGTGAACAATGATCACCACGGCAACATCTGGCTTCAGATGGGCCTCAGCCTACAGGCTTACATGGTTAAAAAACTCATACACAGGACACACAGGATTACATTTTAACAGAGTTTTAGAAAGCCGACTTACATTTACCCTCAGTCAGGTCATTATTTCCATCAATGTTCTTTAAAATTTGAATTATTCCTTTAATTTTTGAATAGATGCAACCATTTAAACTTTAAATTTCTTCATCCATTCCATTTATTCGACCATTCATTTCCTTTCATCCAAGAGTTCATGGCAGGCTAATTCAGCATTCTGCATTAGCAGTTGAGCGCAAGCTTTTACAGGACTTCTTTAAACAATTTTCAGACATATCCTCAGTCATTCATGATCAGCATTCTGCATCAGCAGTTGAGCACAAGCTTTTCAAGACTTCATTCAACCATTTTAAGACACATCTTCAGTCATTCATGTTCAGCGTTCTGCATTAGCATTTCAGTGCAAGCCTTGCCTGACTTTATTCAACCATTTTCAGACACATCTTCAGTCATTCATGTTCAGCTTCTGCTTTAGCATTTCAGCGCGGGTTATTTAAGACTTCATTCAGCCATTTTCAGACATATCTTCAGTCATCCATGTTCAGCATTCTGCATTAGCAGTTCAGCGCAAGCTGCTTCAGCATTCTGCATTCACAGCGCAATTTCTTCAGAAATTGCTTTTCTAGTTCTTCTTCTTCATTCTTCCGCCCGCTTTTTTGGACCGCTAAAACTCCAGCAAACTTCAACCGATTTTCACCGTTCAAACTTCAAAACGTGTGTTTCAGTGGGGACAAGGGGGCTATGACTTTTCAGAAACTTTTCACGAATAATTTCCGAGATATTAAACAATTTACGAAATTTCGGTCACATAGAGATGAATGGGGAATTTTCAAAATTTTCTCCCTTCAGGACATTTTCTCAGCCTGCTTCAAGCCCTCCTCATTCAGTCATACTTTCAGCTACAAACTCCATTCAAACTTCAAAATATTCAGCTATCTTTTGGCTTCATTCAGTGGGTTTCAAATGTTTCCTAGCATTCATAGTTTCTTCACAATGACCCTTCAAAGGTCATGATGCATTTCAGCTCTTCGAGCCGTTTTAACATTGGTGTGTATTGGACGGAATGTTTCAGCTCAGAGTGGGAGATTCAAACGACAGAGCAGGGAGAGGGGGAAACAAGACCTGAGAAACTTCTGGGTTAACTGCTCTCTTGGCCACATTTTTTGAGCTATCAACACAAATAAGCCCTCAGCATGTAAGTAGTCTTGTCCTGCTTCTGACAAAATGGTTTTTAAAGCAAAAGGATGGAGCACTTTTTCACAAAATGGCCAACTGTCATAAGAAGTTCAAAAAAATCCCCATATACCTCCATGTTAATTCCTGAGGGGTTTTCTCAGATATCAGTAAATTTTCCCTCATCTATCTATCACTCTCGTGGGTTCGTTTCTTGACCTTCATGCATGAAATTTAGACAGACAGCTTCCTCTGGGTCTCAGGATTCCTACGGTGTGTTCATTTTTATTCTAGCCCTCACAGTTTTGGCAAGGTGACAGGAGATTCGGACTCTTGCTTTGCCACAAAATCTTCATAAGTTTACAGTAACAAGGGCAAAGTTGTGCACCTGCACCTGCTGCCTTTAACGAGCTGGTCTCCGTGGAAACCTTTGATCTCATGCAGCTGTTTATAGTAACTCATCAAAACATCCAGGGACAAAGACAAGCATGTGTCTGTTAATTTATCATTGATCACCAATGTAAAATCTGGCTTCAGATAAGCCTCAGCAGACAGGTTTACATGATTGAACACACACACACACACACACACACACACACACACACACACACACACACACACACACACACACACACACACACACACACACACAGGGCAGAAAGTATCACACTTTAACAGCATTTGACTTCCATTTCCCTGAGTCAGCTCCTTATTTTCCTATATTTTTTCCTTTAAATTTAAATTCCTTCCCTTAATTCCTGAATTGATTCAGCCATTCAAACTTTTAAATCCAATTTTGGATCACACTGATTCATGCTTCATGATCATTCTTTTTGTCAGAATTGCAAGCACCTTTACACCCTGATTTCAAAAGGGGTGTTGGGAATCAACAGACTCCACCAGCTCTCTGATGGCAGTTGGTAAACAATGATCACCATGGCAACATCTGGCTTCAGATGGGCCTGAGCCTACAGGCTTACATGGTTAAAAAACTAACACATAGGACACACAGGATTACATTTTAACAGGGTTTAAGATAGCAGACTTACATTTTCCCTCAGTCAGGTCATTATTTCTATAAATGTTCTTTAAAATTTAATTCATTCCTTTAATTTTTGAATAGACGCAACCATTTCAACTTTAAATTCAATCATCCATTCCATTTATTTGTCCATTCATTTCCTTTCATCCAAGAGTTCATGGCAGGCTAATTCAGCATTCTGCATTAGCAGTTGAGCGCAAGCTTTTACAGGACTTCTTTAAACAATTTTCAGACATATCCTCAGTCATTCTTGATCAGCATTCTGCATCAGCAGTTGAGCACAAGCTTTTAAAGACTTCATTCAACCATTTTAAGACAAATCTTCAGTCATTCATGTTCAGCGTTCTGCATTAGCTTTTCAGCGCGAGTTATTTAAGACTTTGTTCAGCCATTTTCAGACATATCTTCAGTCATCCATGTTCAGCATTCTGCATTAGCAGTTCAGCGCAAGCTGCTTCAGCATTCTGCATTCACAGCGCAATTTCTTCAGAAATTGCTTTTCTAGTTGCTGTGAATGCAGCAATGCATTCACAGTATATGTTCTTCTGTGACAAAAAAATTTATTCTTCTTCTTCTTCTTCTTCTTCTTCTTCTTCTTCATTCTTCCGCCCGCTTTTTTGGACCGCTAAAACTCCAGCAAACTTCAACCGATTTTCACCGTTCGAACTTCAAAACGTGTGTTTCAGTTGGGACAAGGGGGCTATGACTCTTCAGAAACTTTTCACAAATACTTTCCGAGATATTCGACGATTTACGAAATTTCGGTCCCATAGAGATGAATGCGAAATTTTCAAAATTTCCTCCTTTCAGGACATTTTTTCAGCCTGCTTCAAACCCTCCTCATTCAGTCATACATTCAGCTACAAACTCCATTCAAACTTCAAAATATTCAGCTATCTTTTGGCTTCATTCAGTGGGTTTCAAATGTTTCCTAGCATTCATAGTTTCTTCACAATGACCCTTCAAAGGTCATGATGCATTTCAGCTCTTTGAGCCGTTTAACATTGGTGTGTATTGGACGGAATGTTTTGGCTCAGAGTGGGAGATTCAAACGACAGAGCAGGGAGAGGGGGAAACAAGACCTGAGAAACTTCTGGGTAAACTGCTCTCTTGGCCACATTTTTTGAGCTATCAACACAAATAAGCCCTCAGCATGTAAGTAGTCTTGTCCTGCTTCTGAAAAAGTGTTTTTTAAAGCAAAAGGATGGAGCACTTTTTCACAAAATGGCCAACTGTCATGAGAAGTAAAAAAAAATCCCCATATGCCTCCATGTTAATTCCTGAGGGGTTTTCTCAGAGATCAGTAAATTTTCCCTCATCTATCTATCGCTCTCGTGGGTTCGTTTCCTGACCTTCATGCATGAAATTTAGACGGACAGCTTCCTCTGGGTCTCAGGATTCCTACGGTGTGTTCATTTTTATTCTAGCCCTCACGGTTTTGGCAAGGTGACAGGAGATTCGGACTCTTGCTTTGCCACAAAATCTTCATAAGATTACAGTAACAAGGGCAAAGTTGTGCACCTGCACCTGCTGCCCTTGACGAGCTGGTCACCGTGGAAACCTTTGATCTCATGCAGCTGTTTATAGTAACTCATCAAAACATCCAGGAACAAAGACAAGCATGTGTCTGTTAATTTATCATTGATCACTAATGCAAAATCTGGCTTCCGATAAGCCTCAGCAGACAGGTTTACATGATTGAACACACACACACACACACACACACACACACACACACACACACACACACACACACACACACACACACACACACACACACAGGGCAGAAAGTATCACACTTTAACAGCATTTGACTTCCATTTCCCTGAGTCAGCTCCTTATTTTCCCAGATTTTTTTCTTTAAATTTAAATTCCTTCCTTTAATTCCTGAATTGATTCAGCCATTCAAACTTTTAAATCCAATTTTAGATTACACTGATTCATGCTTCATGATCATTCTTTTTGTCAGAATTGCAAGCACCTTTACACCCTGATTTCAAAGGGAATGTGTTGGGAATCAACAGACTCCACCAGCTCTCTGATGGCAGTTGGTAAACAATGATCACCATGGCAACATCTGGCTTCAGATGGGCCTCAGCCTACAGGCTTACATGGTTAAAAAACTCACACACAGGACACACAGGAATACATTTTAACAGGGTTTAAGATAGCCGACTTACTTTTCCCCTCAGTCAGGTCATTATTTCCATCAATGTTCTTTAAAATTTGATACATTCCTTTAATTTTTGAAAAGACGCAACAATTTCAACTTTAAATTCCTTCATCCATTCCATTTATTCGACCATTTATTTCCTTTCATCCAAGAGTTCATGGCAGGCTAATTCAGCATTCTGCATTAGCATTTCAGTGCAAGCTTTCCAGGAGTTCTTAAAACAATTTTCAGACATATCCTCATTCATTCATGTTCAGCATTCTGCATTAGCAGTTGAGCGCAAGCTTTTAAAGACTTCATTCAACCATTTTAAGACAAATCTTCAGTCATTCATGTTCAGCGTTCTGCATTAGCATTTCAGCGCGAGTTATTTAAGACTTTGTTCAGCCATTTTCAGACATATCTTCACTCAATCATGTTCAGCATTCTGCATTAGCAGTTCAGCGCAAGCTGCTTCAGCATTCTGCATTCACAGCGCAATTTCTTCAGAAATTGCTTTTCTAGTTGCTGTGAATGCAGCAATGCATTCACAGTATATGTTCTTCTGTGACAAAAAAATTTATTGCTGTGAATGCAGTAATGCATTCACAGCATATGTTCTTCTGTGACAAAAAAATTTATTCTTCTTCTTCTTCTTCTTCTTCTTCCGCCCGCTTTTTTGGACCGCTAAAACTTCTGCAAACTTCAACCGATTTTCACCGTTCAAACTTCAAAACGTGTGTTTCAGTGGGGACAAGGGGGCTATGACTCTTCAGAAACTTTTCACAAATACTCTCCGAGATATTCAACGTTTTACGGGATTTCGGTCCCATAGAGATGAATGCGGAATTTTCAAAATTTTCTCCCTTCAGGACATTTTTTCAGCCTGCTTCAAACCCTCCTCATTCAGTCATACATTCAGCTACAAACTGCATTCAAACTTCAAAATATTCAGCTATCTTTTGGCTTCATTCAGTGGGTTTCAAATGTTTCCTAGCATTCATAGTTACTTCACAATGACCCTTCAAAGGTCATGATGCATTTCAGCTCTTCAAGCCATTTAACATTGGTGTGTATTGGACGGAATGTTTCGGCTCAGAGTGGGAGATTCAAACGACAGAGCAGGGAGAGGGGGAAACAAGACCTGAGAAACTTCTGGGTAAACTGCTCTCTTGGCCACATTTTTTGAGCTATCAACACAAATAACCCCTCAGCATGTAAGTAGTCTTCTCCTGCCTCTGACAAAGTGGTTTTTAAAGCAAAAGGATGGAGCACTTTTTCACAAAATGGCCAACTGTCGGGCAAAGTCAACTCTGGCACCCATGTACTCCAATGTTAATTCCTGAGGGGTTTTCTCAGACATCAGTCAAATTTCCCTCATCTATATATCGCTGTCATGGGCCTATTTCTGCATCTTTAGACATGAAATTAACACAGACAGCTTCCTCAGGGTCTCAGGATTCCTACGGTGTGATCATTTTTCTTATCTGCCCTTTGGTTTAGTCACAGTTGCAGACAGTTTGACACCCTGATTTCAGTGGAAATGTGTTGGGAATCAACAGACTCCACCAGCTCTCTGATGGCAGTTGGTAAACAATGATCACCATGGCAACATCTGGCTTCAGATGAGCCTCAGCTAAAAGGCTTACATGATTAAAAACTTACACACAGGACACACAGAATTTCATTTTAACAGCGTTTCAGAGATGAGACTTGCATTTTCCCCTAGTCAGGTCATTATTTCCATAACTGTTCTTTAAAATTTAATTCATTGCTTCAAATTTTGAAAAGATGCAGCCATTTCAACTTTAAATTCATTTATCCATTTAACTGATTCATCCATTAATTTCCTTTCATCCAAGAGTTCATGGCAGGTTAATTTAGCATTCTGCATTAGCAGTTGAGTGCCAGCTTTTCATGAATTATTTCAACCATTTTCAGACATAAATTCAGTCATTCACGTTTAGCATTCTGCTTTTGCAGTTGAGCACAAGCTTTTCAAGACGTAATTCAAATGATTTCAGACATAACTTTAGCCATTCTTGTTCAGAATTTTGCTTTAGCAGTTCAGCGCAAGCATTTTAAGACTTCATTCAGCCATTTTCAGACAAACCTTCAGTCATTAATGTTCAGCATTCTGCATTAGCAGTTGAGCGCAAGCTTTTCAAGACTTTTTCAACCATTTTCAGACATATCTTCAGTCATTCAGGTTCAGCTTTCGTTGCATAAGCAGTTCAGCGCAAGCTGCTTCAGCATTCTGCATTCACAGCGCAATTTCTTCAGAAATTGCTTTTCTAGTTCTTCTTCTTCTTCTTCTTCTTCTTCTTCTTCTTCTTCATTCTTCCGCCCGCTTTTTTGGACCGCTAAAACTTCTGCAAACTTCAACCGATTTTCACCGTTCAAACTTCAAAACGTGTGTTTCAGTTGGGACAAGGGGGCTATGACTCTTCAGACACTTTTCACAAATACTTTTCGAGATATTTCAGAATTTGTGCGTTTTTTGGTCTCATAGAGATGAATGAGGAATTTTCAAAATTTTCTCCTTTCAGGACATTTTTTCAGCCTGCTTCAAACGCTCCTCATTCAGTCATACATTCAGCTACAAACTCCATTCAAACTTTAAAATATTAAGCTACCTTTTGGCTTCATTCAGTTGGTTTCAAATGTTTCCTAGCATTCATAGTTTCTTCACAATGACCCTTCAAAGGTCATGATGCATTTCAGCTCTTCGAGCCGTTTAACATTGGTGTGTATTGGACGGAATGTTTTGGCTCAGAGTGGGAGATTCAAACGACAGAGCACAGAGAGGGGGAAACAAGACCTGAAAAATTTCTGGGTAAACTGCTCTTTTGGTCACAATGTTCGCTCCACATAGGCATTTTATATATCAAAATGGAGGAGGGCTTGTCCTGCTTCTGACAAAGTGGTTTTTAAAGCAAAAGGATGGAGCACTTTTTCACAAAATGGCCAACTGTCATGAGAAGTTCAAAAAAATCCCCATATACCTCCATGTTATTTCCTGAGGGGTTTTCTCAGATATCAGTAAATTTTCCCTCATCTATCTATCGCTCTCGTGGGTTCGTTTCTTGACCTTCATGCATGAAATTTAGACGGACAGCTTCCTCTGGGTCTCAGGATTCCTACGGTGTGTTCATTTTTATTCTAGCCCTCACGGTTTTGGCAAGGTGACAGGAGATTCGGACTCTTGCTTTGCCACAAAATCTTCATAAGATTACAGTAACAAGGGCAAAGTTGTGCACCTGCACCTGCTGCCCTTGACGAGCTGGTCACCGTGGAAACCTTTGATCTCATGCAGCTGTTTATAGTAACTCATCAAAACATCCAGGAACAAAGACAAGCATGTGTCTGTTAATTTATCATTGATCACCAATATAAAATCTGGCTTCAGATAAGCCTCAGCAGACAGGTTGACATGATTGAACACACACACACACACACACACACACACACACACACACACACACACACACACACACACACACACACACACACACACACACACACACACAGGGCAGACAGTATCACACTTTAACAGCATTTGACTTCCATTTCCCTGAGTCAGCTCCTTATTTTCCTAGATTTTTTCCTTTAAATTTAAATTCCTTCCCTTAATTCCTGAATTGATTCAGCCATTCAAACTTTTAAATCCAATTTTGGATCACACTGATTCATGCTTCATGATCATTCTTTTTGTCAGAATTGCAAGCACCTTTACACCCTGATTTCAAAAGGGGTGTTGGGAATCAACAGACTCCACCAGCTCTCTGATGGCAGTTGGTAAACAATGATCACCATGGCAACATCTGGCTTCAGATGGGCCTGAGCCTACAGGCTTACATGGTTAAAAAACTAACACATAGGACACACAGGATTACATTTTAACAGGGTTTAAGATAGCAGACTTACATTTTCCCTCAGTCAGGTCATTATTTCTATAAATGTTCTTTAAAATTTAATTCATTCCTTTAATTTTTGAATAGACGCAACCATTTCAACTTTAAATTCATTCATCCATTCCATTTATTTGTCCATTCATTTCCTTTCATCCAAGAGTTCATGGCAGGCTAATTCAGCATTCTGCATTAGCAGTTGAGCGCAAGCTTTTACAGGACTTCTTTAAACAATTTTCAGACATATCCTCAGTCATTCTTGATCAGCATTCTGCATCAGCAGTTGAGCACAAGCTTTTAAAGACTTCATTCAACCATTTTAAGACAAATCTTCAGTCATTCATGTTCAGCGCTCTGCATTAGCATTTCAGTGCAAGCCTTGCATGACTTCATTCAACCATTTTCAGACACATCTTCAGTCATTCATGTTTAGCTTCTGCTGTAGCATTTCAGCATGAGTTATTTAAGACTTCATTTAGCAGTTTTCGGACATATCTTCAGTCATCCATGTTCAGCATTCTGCATTAGCAGTTCAGCGCAAGCTGCTTCAGCATTCTGCATTCAAAGCGCAATTTCTTCAGAAATTGCTTTTCTAGTTCATGTTCAGCGTTCTGCATTAGCATTTCAGTGCAAGCCTTGCATGACTTCATTCAACCATTTTCAGACACATCTTCAGTCATTCATGTTTAGCTTCTGCTGTAGCATTTCAGCATGAGTTATTTAAGACTTCATTTAGCAATTTTCAGACATATCTTCAGTCATCCATGTTCAGCATTCTGCATTAGCAGTTCAGCGCAAGCTGCTTCAGCATTCTGCATTCACAGCGCAATTTCTTCAGAAATTGCTTTTCTAGTTGCTGTGAATGCAGCAATGCATTCACAGTATATGTTCTTCTGTGACAAAAAAATTTATTGCTGTGAATGCAGCAATGCATTCACAGTATATGTTCTTCTGTGACAAAAAAATTTATTCTTCTTCTTCTTCTTCTTCTTCTTCTTCTTCTTCTTCTTCATTCTTCCGCCCGCTTTTTTGGACCGCTAAAACTCAGGCAAACTTCAACCGATTTTCACCGTTCAAACTTCAAAACGTGTGTTTCAGTTGGGACAAGGGGGCTATGACTCTTCAGACACTTTTCACAAATACTTTTCGAGATATTTCAGAATTTGTGCGTTTTTTGGTCTCATAGAGATGAATGAGGAATTTTCAAAATTTTCTCCTTTCAGGACATTTTTTCAGCCTGCTTCAAACGCTCCTCATTCAGTCATACATTCAGCTACAAACTCCATTCAAACTTTAAAATATTAAGCTACCTTTTGGCTTCATTCAGTTGGTTTCAAATGTTTCCTAGCATTCATAGTTTCTTCACAATGACCCTTCAAAGGTCATGATGCATTTCAGCTCTTCGAGCCGTTTTAACATTGGTGTGTATTGGACGGAATGTTTCGGCTTAGAGCAGGGAGAGGGTGAAACCAAACCTGAAAAATTTCTGGGTAAACTGCTCTTTTGGTCACAATGTTCGCTCCACATAGGCATTTTATATATCAAAATGGAGGAGGGCTTGTCCTGCTTCTGACAAAGTGGTTTTTAAAGCAAAAGGATGGAGCACTTTTTCACAAAATGGCCAACTGTCATGAGAAGTTAAAAAAAATCCCCATATACCTCCATGTTAATTCCTGAGGGGTTTTCTCAGATATCAGTAAATTTTCCCTCATCTATCTATCGCTCTCGTGGGTTCGTTTCTTGACCTTCATGCATGAAATTTAGACGGACAGCTTCCTCTGGGTCTCAGGATTCCTACGGTGTGTTCATTTTTATTCTAGCCCTCACGGTTTTGGCAAGGTGACAGGAGATTCGGACTCTTGCTTTGCCACAAAATCTTCATAAGATTACAGTCACAAGGGCAAAGTTGTGCACCTGCACCTGCTGCCCTTGACGAGCTGGTCACCGTGGTAACCTTTGATCTCATGCAGCTGTTTATAGTAACTCATCAAAACATTCAGGAACAAAGACAAGCATGTGTGTGTTAATTTATCATTGATCACCAATGCAAAATCTGGCTTCAGATAAGCCTCAGCAGACAGGTTTACATGATTGAACACACACACACACACACACACACACAGGGCAGAAAGTATCACACTTTAACAGCATTTGACTTCCATTTCCCTGAGTCAGCTCCTTATTTTCCTAGATTTTTTTCTTTAAATTTAAATTCCTTCCTTTAATTTCTGAATTGATTCAGCCATTCAAACTTTTAAATCCAATTTTAGATTACACTGATTCATGCTTCATGTTCATTCTTTTTGTCAGAATTGCAAGCACCTTTACACCCTGATTTTAAAGGGAATGTGTTGGGAATAAACAGACTCCACCAGCTCTCTGATGGCAGTTGGTAAACAATGATCACCATGGCAACATCTGGCTTCAGATGGGCCTCAGCCTACAGGCTTACATGGTTAAAAAACTCACACACAGGACACACAGGATTACATTTTAACAGGGTTTAAGAAAGCCGACTTACATTTACCCTCAGTCAGGTCATTATTTCCATCAATGTTCTTTAAAATTTGATTTATTCCTTTAATTTTTGAATAGACGCAACCATTTCAACTTTAAATTTCTTCATCCATTCCATTTATTCGGCCATTCATTTCCTTTCATCCAAGAGTTCATGGCAGGCTAATTCAGCATTCTGCATTAGCAGTTGAGCGCAAGCTTTTACAGGACTTCTTAAAACAATTTTCAGACATATCCTCAGTCATTCATGTTCAGCATTCTACATCAGCAGTTGAGCACAAGCTTTTCAAGACTTCATTCAACCATTTTAAGACAAATCTTCAGTCATTCATGTTCAGCGTTCTGCATTAGCATTTCAGTGCAAGCCTTGCATGACTTCATTCAACCATTTTCAGACACATCTTCAGTCATTCATGTTTAGCTTCTGCTGTAGCATTTCAGCATGAGTTATTTGCTGTGAATGCAGCAATGCATTCACAGCATATGTTCTTCTGTGACAAAAAAATTTATTCTTCTTCTTCTTCTTCTTCTTCATTCTTCCGCCCGCTTTTTTGGACCGCTAAAACTCCAGCAAACTTCAACCGATTTTCACCGTTCAAACTTCAAAACGTGTGTTTCAGTGGGGACAAGGGGGCTATGACTTTTCAGAAACTTTTCACGAATAATTTCCGAGATATTAAACAATTTACGAAATTTCGGTCACATAGAGATGAATGGGGAATTTTCAAAATTTTCTCCCTTCAGGACATTTTCTCAGCCTGCTTCAAGCCCTCCTCATTCAGTCATACTTTCAGCTACAAACTCCATTCAAACTTCAAAATATTCAGCTATCTTTTGGCTTCATTCAGTGGGTTTCAAATGTTTCCTAGCATTCATAGTTTCTTCACAATGACCCTTCAAAGGTCATGATGCATTTCAGCTCTTTGAGCCGTTTAACATTGGTGTGTATTGGACGGAATGTTTTGGCTCAGAGTGGGAGATTCAAACGACAGAGCACGGAGAGGGGGAAACAAGACCTGAGAAACTTCTGGGTAAACTGCTCTCTTGGCCACATTTTTTGAGCTATCAACACAAATAAGCCCTCAGCATGTAAGTAGTCTTGTCCTGCTTCTGACAAAGTGGTTTTTAAAGCAAAAGGATGGAGCACTTTTTCACAAAATGGCCAACTGTCATGAGAAGTTCAAAAAAATCCCCATATACCTCCATGTTAATTCCTGAGGGGTTTTCTCAGAGATCAGTAAATTTTCCCTCATCTATCTATCGCTCTCGTGGGTTCTTTTCTTGACCTTCATGCATGAAATTTAGACCGACAGCTTCCTCTGGGTCTCAGGATTCCTACGGTGTGTTCATTTTTATTCTAGCCCTCACGGTTTTGGCAAGGTGACAGGAGATTCGGACTCTTGCTTTGCCACAAAATCTTCAGAAGATTACAGTAACAAGGGCAAAGTTGTGCACCTGCACCTGCTGCCCTTGACGAGCTGGTCACCGTGGAAACCTTTGATCTCATGCAGCTGTTTATAGTAACTCATCAAAACATCCAGGAACAAAGACAAGCATGTTTCTGTTAATTTATCATTGATCACCAATGTAAAATCTGGCTTCAGATAAGCCTCAGCAGACAGGTTTACATGATTGAACACACACACACACACACACACACACACACACACACACACACACACACACACACACACACACACACACACACACACACACACACACACACACACACAGGGCAGAAAGTATCACACTTTAACAGCATTTGACTTCCATTTCCCTGAGTCAGCTCCTTATTTTCCCAGATTTTTTTCTTTTAATTTAAATTCCTTCCTTTAATTCCTGAATTGATTCAGCCATTCAAACTTTTAAATCCATTTTTAGATTGCACTGATTCATGCTTCATCATCATTCTTTTTGTCAGAATTGCAAGCACCTTTACACCCTGATTTTAAAGGGAATGTGTTGGGAATCAACAGACTCCACCAGCTCTCTGATGGCAGTTGGTAAACAATGATCACCATGGCAACATCTGGCTTCAGATGGGCCTGAGCCTACAGGCTTACATGGTTAAAAAACTCACACACAGGACACACAGGATTACATTATAACAGGGTTTAAGAAAGCCGACTTACATTTACCCTCAGTCAGGTCATTATTTCCATCAATGTTCTTTAAAATTTGATTTATTCCTTTAATTTTTGAATATACGCAACCATTTCAACTTTAAATTTCTTCATCCATTTCATTTATTCGACCATTCATTTCCTTTCATCCAAGAGTTCATGGCAGGCTAATTCAGCATTCTGCATTAGCAGTTGAGCGCAAGCTTTTACAGGACTTCTTAAAACAATTTTCAGACATATCCTCAGCCATTCATGTTCAGCATTCTACATCAGCAGTTGAGCACAAGCTTTTCAAGACTTCATTCAACCATTTTAAGACAAATCTTCAGTCATTCATGTTCAGCGTTCTGCATTAGCATTTCAGTGCAAGCCTTGCATGACTTCATTCAACCATTTTCAGACACATCTTCAGTCATTCATGTTTAGCTTCTGCATTAGCAGTTCAGCGCAAGCTGCTTCAGCATTCTGCATTCACAGCGCAATTTCTTCAGAAATTGCTTTTCTAGTTAAGACTTCATTTAGCAATTTTCAGACATATCTTCAGTCATCCATGTTCAGCATTCTGCATTAGCAGTTCAGCGCAAGCTGCTTCAGCATTCTGCATTCACAGCGCAATTTCTTCAGAAATTGCTTTTCTAGTTCTTCTTCTTCTTCTTCTTCTTCATTCTTCCGCCCGCTTTTTTGGACCGCTAAAACTCCGACAAACTTCAACCGATTTTCACCGTTCAAACTTCAAAACGTGTGTTTCAGTTGGGACAAGGGGGCTATGACTCTTCAGACACTTTTCACAAATACTTTTCGAGATATTTCAGAATTTGTGCGTTTTTATGTCTCATAGAGATGAATGAGGAATTTTCAAAATTTTCTCCTTTCAGGACATTTTTTCAGCCTGCTTCAAACCCTTCTCATTCAGTCATACATTCAGCTACAAACTCCATTCAAACTTTAAAATATTAAGCTACCTTTTGGCTTCATTCAGTTGGTTTCAAATGTTTCCTAGCATTCATAGTTTCTTCACAATGACCCTTCAAAGGTCATGATGCATTTCAGCTCTTCGAGCCGTTTAACATTGTTGTGTATTGGACGGAATGTTTTGGCTCAGAGTGGGAGATTCAAACGACAGAGCACAGAGAGGGTGAAACCAAACCTGAAAAATTTCTGGGTAAACTGCTCTTTTGGTCACAATGTTCGCTCCACATAGGCATTTTATATATCAAAATGGAGGAGGGCTTGTCCTGCTTCTGACAAAGTGGTTTTTAAAGCAAAAGGATGGAGCACTTTTTCACAAAATGGCCAACTGTCATGAGAAGTTCAAAAAAATCCCCATATACCTCCATGTTATTTCCTGAGGGGTTTTCTCAGATATCAGTAAATTTTCCCTCATCTATCTATCGCTCTCGTGGGTTCGTTTCTTGACCTTCATGCATGAAATTTAGACGGACAGCTTCCTCTGGGTCTCAGGATTCCTACGGTGTGTTCATTTTTATTCTAGCCCTCACGGTTTTGGCAAGGTGACAGGAGATTCGGACTCTTGCTTTGCCACAAAATCTTCATAAGATTACAGTAACAAGGGCAAAGTTGTGCACCTGCACCTGCTGCCCTTGACGAGCTGGTCACCGTGGAAACCTTTGATCTCATGCAGCTGTTTATAGTAACTCATCAAAACATCCAGGAACAAAGACAAGCATGTGTCTGTTAATTTATCATTGATCACCAATATAAAATCTGGCTTCAGATAAGCCTCAGCAGACAGGTTGACATGATTGAACACACACACACACACACACACACACACACACACACACACACACACACACACACACACACACACACACACACACACACACACACACACACACAGGGCAGACAGTATCACACTTTAACAGCATTTGACTTCCATTTCCCTGAGTCAGCTCCTTATTTTCCTAGATTTTTTCCTTTAAATTTAAATTCCTTCCCTTAATTCCTGAATTGATTCAGCCATTCAAACTTTTAAATCCAATTTTGGATCACACTGATTCATGCTTCATGATCATTCTTTTTGTCAGAATTGCAAGCACCTTTACACCCTGATTTCAAAAGGGGTGTTGGGAATCAACAGACTCCACCAGCTCTCTGATGGCAGTTGGTAAACAATGATCACCATGGCAACATCTGGCTTCAGATGGGCCTGAGCCTACAGGCTTACATGGTTAAAAAACTAACACATAGGACACACAGGATTACATTTTAACAGGGTTTAAGATAGCAGACTTACATTTTCCCTCAGTCAGGTCATTATTTCTATAAATGTTCTTTAAAATTTAATTCATTCCTTTAATTTTTGAATAGACGCAACCATTTCAACTTTAAATTCATTCATCCATTCCATTTATTTGTCCATTCATTTCCTTTCATCCAAGAGTTCATGGCAGGCTACTTCAGCATTCTGCATTAGCAGTTGAGCGCAAGCTTTTACAGGACTTCTTTAAACAATTTTCAGACATATCCTCAGTCATTCTTGATCAGCATTCTGCATCAGCAGTTGAGCACAAGCTTTTAAAGACTTCATTCAACCATTTTAAGACAAATCTTCAGTCATTCATGTTCAGCGCTCTGCATTAGCATTTCAGTGCAAGCCTTGCATGACTTCATTCAACCATTTTCAGACACATCTTCAGTCATTCATGTTTAGCTTCTGCTGTAGCATTTCAGCATGAGTTATTTAAGACTTCATTTAGCAGTTTTCGGACATATCTTCAGTCATCCATGTTCAGCATTCTGCATTAGCAGTTCAGCGCAAGCTGCTTCAGCATTCTGCATTCAAAGCGCAATTTCTTCAGAAATTGCTTTTCTAGTTCATGTTCAGCGTTCTGCATTAGCATTTCAGTGCAAGCCTTGCATGACTTCATTCAACCATTTTCAGACACATCTTCAGTCATTCATGTTTAGCTTCTGCTGTAGCATTTCAGCATGAGTTATTTAAGACTTCATTTAGCAATTTTCAGACATATCTTCAGTCATCCATGTTCAGCATTCTGCATTAGCAGTTCAGCGCAAGCTGCTTCAGCATTCTGCATTCACAGCGCAATTTCTTCAGAAATTGCTTTTCTAGTTGCTGTGAATGCAGCAATGCATTCACAGTATATGTTCTTCTGTGACAAAAAAATTTATTCTTCTTCTTCTTCTTTCCTCTTCATTCTTCCGCCCGCTTTTTTGGACCGCTAAAACTCCGACAAACTTCAACCGATTTTCACCGTTCAAACTTCAAAACGTGTGTTTCAGTTGGGACAAGGGGGCTATGACTCTTCAGACACTTTTCACAAATACTTTTCGAGATATTTCAGAATTTGTGCGTTTTTATGTCTCATAGAGATGAATGAGGAATTTTCAAAATTTTCTCCTTTCAGGACATTTTTTCAGCCTGCTTCAAACCCTTCTCATTCAGTCATACATTCAGCTACAAACTCCATTCAAACTTCAAAATATTAAGCTACCTTTTGGCTTCATTCAGTGGGTTTCAAATGTTTCCTAGCATTCATAGTTTCTTCACAATGACCCTTCAAAGGTCATGATGCACTTCAGCTCTTCGAGCCGTTTAACATTGGTGTGTATTGGACGGAATGTTTTGGCTCAGAGTGGGAGATTCAAACGACAGAGCACGGAGAGGGGGAAACAAGACCTGAAAAATTTCTGGGTAAACTGCTCTTTTGGTCACAATGTTCGCTCCACATAGGCATTTTATATATCAAAATGGAGGAGGGCTTGTCCTGCTTCTGACAAAGTGGTTTTTAAAGCAAAAGGATGGAGCACTTTTTCACAAAATGGCCAACTGTCATGAGAAGTTCAAAAAAATCCCCATATACCTCCATGTTAATTCCTGAGGGGTTTTCTCAGATATCAGTAAATTTTCCCTCATCTATCTATCGCTCTCGTGGGTTCGTTTCTTGACCTTCATGCATGAAATTTAGACCGACAGCTTCCTCTGGGTCTCAGGATTCCTACGGTGTGTTCATTTTTATTCTAGCCCTCACGGTTTTGGCAAGGTGACAGGAGATTCGGACTCTTGCTTTGCCACAAAATCTTCATAAGATTACAGTAACAAGGGCAAAGTTGTGCACCTGCACCTGCTGCCTTTAACGAGCTGGTCTCCGTGGAAACCTTTGATCTCATGCAGCTGTTTATAGTAACTCATCAAAACATCCAGGAACAAAGACAAGCATGTGTCTGTTAATTTATCATTGATCACCAATATAAAATCTGGCTTCAGATAAGCCTCAGCAGACAGGTTGACATGATTGAACACACACACACACACACACACACACACACACACACACACACACACACACACACACACACACACACACACACACACACACACACACACAGGGCAGAAAGTATCACACTTTAACAGCATTTGACTTCCATTTCCCTGAGTCAGCTCCTTATTTTCCTAGATTTTTTCCTTTAAATTTAAATTCCTTCCCTTAATTCCTGAATTGATTCAGCCATTCAAACTTTTAAATCCAATTTTGGATCACACTGATTCATGCTTCATGATCATTCTTTTTGTCAGAATTGCAAGCACCTTTACACCCTGATTTCAAAAGGGGTGTTGGGAATCAACAGACTCCACCAGCTCTCTGATGGCAGTTGGTAAACAATGATCACCATGGCAACATCTGGCTTCAGATGGGCCTGAGCCTACAGGCTTACATGGTTAAAAAACTCACACACAGGACACACAGGATTACATTTTAACAGGGTTTAAGATAGCAGACTTACATTTTCCCTCAGTCAGGTCATTATTTCTATAAATGTTCTTTAAAATTTCATTCATTCCTTTCATTTTTGAATAGATGCAACCATTTCAACTTTAAATTCATTCATCCATTCCATTTATTTGTCCATTCATTTCCTTTCATCCAAGAGTTCATGGCAGGCTAATTCAGCATTCTGCATTAGCAATTGAGCGCAAGCTTTTACAGGACTTCTTTAAACAATTTTCAGACATATCCTCAGTCATTCTTGATCAGCATTCTGCATCAGCAGTTGAGCACAAGCTTTTAAAGACTTCATTCAACCATTTTAAGACAAATCTTCAGTCATTCATGTTCAGCGTTCTGCATTAGCATTTCAGCGCGAGTTATTTAAGACTTTGTTCAGCCATTTTCAGACATATCTTCACTCAATCATGTTCAGCATTCTGCATTAGCAGTTCAGCGCAAGCTGCTTCAGCATTCTGCATTCACAGCGCAATTTCTTCAGAAATTGCTTTTCTAGTTGCTGTGAATGCAGCAATGCATTCACAGTATATGTTCTTCTGTGACAAAAAAATTTATTCTTCTTCTTCTTCTTCTTCTTCTTCTTCTTCTTCTTCATTCTTCCGCCCGCTTTTTTGGACCGCTAAAACTCAGGCAAACTTCAACCGATTTTCACCGTTCAAACTTCAAAACGTGTGTTTCAGTTGGGACAAGGGGGCTATGACTCTTCAGACACTTTTCACAAATACTTTTCGAGATATTTCAGAATTTGTGCGTTTTTTGGTCTCATAGAGATGAATGAGGAATTTTCAAAATTTTCTCCTTTCAGGACATTTTTTCAGCCTGCTTCAAACGCTCCTCATTCAGTCATACATTCAGCTACAAACTCCATTCAAACTTTAAAATATTAAGCTACCTTTTGGCTTCATTCAGTTGGTTTCAAATGTTTCCTAGCATTCATAGTTTCTTCACAATGACCCTTCAAAGGTCATGATGCATTTCAGCTCTTCGAGCCGTTTAACATTGGTGTGTATTGGACGGAATGTTTCGGCTTAGAGCAGGGAGAGGGTGAAACCAAACCTGAAAAATTTCTGGGTAAACTGCTCTTTTGGTCACAATGTTCGCTCCACATAGGCATTTTATATATCAAAATGGAGGAGGGCTTGTCCTGCTTCTGACAAAGTGGTTTTTAAAGCAAAAGGATGGAGCACTTTTTCACAAAATGGCCAACTGTCATGAGAAGTTCAAAAAAATCCCCATATACCTCCATGTTAATTCCTGAGGGGTTTTCTCAGATATCAGTAAATTTTCCCTCATCTATCTATCGCTCTCGTGGGTTCGTTTCTTGACCTTCATGCATGAAATTTAGACCGACAGCTTCCTCTGGGTCTCAGGATTCCTACGGTGTGTTCATTTTTATTCTAGCCCTCACGGTTTTGGCAAGGTGACAGGAGATTCGGACTCTTGCTTTGCCACAAAATCTTCATAAGATTACAGTAACAAGGGCAAAGTTGTGCACCT
The DNA here is from genome assembly GCF_033239565.1 of Halichoeres trimaculatus. Classification (NCBI taxonomy): domain Eukaryota; kingdom Metazoa; phylum Chordata; class Actinopteri; order Labriformes; family Labridae; genus Halichoeres; species Halichoeres trimaculatus. The sequence goes on along the minus strand of NW_027437183.1, from coordinate 36,863,566 downwards.
GCACCTGCTGCCTTTAACGAGCTGGTCTCCGTGGAAACCTTTGATCTCATGCAGCTGTTTATAGTAACTCATCAAAACATCCAGGAACAAAGACAAGCATGTGTCTGTTAATTTATCATTGATCACCAATATAAAATCTGGCTTCAGATAAGCCTCAGCAGACAGGTTGACATGATTGAACACACACACACACACACACACACACACACACACACACACACACACACACACACACACACACACACACACACACACACACACACAGGGCAGAAAGTATCACACTTTAACAGCATTTGACTTCCATTTCCCTGAGTCAGCTCCTTATTTTCCTAGATTTTTTCCTTTAAATTTAAATTCCTTCCCTTAATTCCTGAATTGATTCAGCCATTCAAACTTTTAAATCCAATTTTGGATCACACTGATTCATGCTTCATGATCATTCTTTTTGTCAGAATTGCAAGCACCTTTACACCCTGATTTCAAAAGGGGTGTTGGGAATCAACAGACTCCACCAGCTCTCTGATGGCAGTTGGTAAACAATGATCACCATGGCAACATCTGGCTTCAGATGGGCCTGAGCCTACAGGCTTACATGGTTAAAAAACTAACACATAGGACACACAGGATTACATTTTAACAGGGTTTAAGATAGCAGACTTACATTTTCCCTCAGTCAGGTCATTATTTCTATAAATGTTCTTTAAAATTTAATTCATTCCTTTAATTTTTGAATAGACGCAACCATTTCAACTTTAAATTCAATCATCCATTCCAATTATTTGTCCATTCATTTCCTTTCATCCAAGAGTTCATGGCAGGCTAATTCAGCATTCTGCATTAGCAGTTGAGCGCAAGCTTTTACAGGACTTCTTTAAACAATTTTCAGACATATCCTCAGTCATTCTTGATCAGCATTCTGCATCAGCAGTTGAGCACAAGCTTTTAAAGACTTCATTCAACCATTTTAAGACAAATCTTCAGTCATTCATGTTCAGCGTTCTGCATTAGCATTTCAGTGCAAGCCTTGCATGACTTCATTCAACCATTTTCAGACACATCTTCAGTCATTCATGTTCAGCGTTCTGCATTAGCATTTCAGCGCGAGTTATTTAAGACTTTGTTCAGCCATTTTCAGACATATCTTCACTCAATCATGTTCAGCATTCTGCATTAGCAGTTCAGCGCAAGCTGCTTCAGCATTCTGCATTCACAGCGCAATTTCTTCAGAAATTGCTTTTCTAGTTATGTTGAAATGCTGACTCAGCATTTCAACATATTGTTCTCCTGTGACTTTATTCTTCTTTTTCTTCTTCTTCTTCTTCTTATTCTTCCGTACGTTTTTTGGTTCGCTAAAACTTCTTCAAATTTTGTCCGATTTTCACCATTCAAATTTTAAACTATTCAGCTTCTTCTGGAGATGTGTGCTATGACTCTTGTGGTATTTAACCCTTAAACTTTTTGAATTATTCAGCTTTTTATGAAAATTATACTCCATCTGAAATGCATTGGAAACTTCAGCTTCTCTTCAAAAATCTCCTTCAACTTTCAGAAGTTCTAGCCTCCTCATACTTCCACTTACAGACTTCATTTAAACTTTAAAATATTCAGCTATCTTTCCACTCTTCAGGTTTTTGTCTGCTCTTTAATATCTTGTCCTGTTTTTGAGATTTCACTGTTCAAGCAACATAAACTTTTCCCACTTTGCCCTAAAATCTCAGCTTCCTAGAGTGCAATCATCGTAAGCTAGAGCTCGACACACTCTTGCAGAAAGGTTGCTGCTGTCTCTGGAAGAATTGTCATAACTTCTGAAATATTCACAGTAGAAACTTAAAAAATACATCAAACGGTAGCTAATCTTGTCCTGCTTCTGACAAAGTGGTTTTTAAAGCAAAAACATCAAGCACTTTCTCACAAAATGACCAGCTGTCATGAAGTTTTTACACCCTCAAGCCATCTGCTCCAATGTTAATTCCTGAGGAGTTTTCTCAAAGATCAGTGGAATTTCCCTCATTTGCAAACTGCTCTCAATGACACAGTTCTGCATCTTCATACATGAAAGTTGCACCTTCAGCTTCCCCAGGATCTTGTGGTTCTTATGGTGTGTTTATTTTTATTCTAGCCCTCACGGTTTTGGCAAGATGACAGAAGATTCAGACTCTTGCTTCACCACAAAATGCCCAGAGTAACACATGAGCAGGGCAAAGTTCTGCAGCTGCAGCTTAATTGCATGTCTCCTTGACAACCTTTGATCTCATGCAGCTGTTTTTTACTAAGTAATCAAAACATCCAGGAACAAAGACACACATGCACTTCAGTTACTTATAATACCATACCTCCCCCTTTGAATTAATCTACATGCTCCACTATTCATACAACTTTTTCCCACACCTTATAATTCTCAAACTGCTACTTTTTCTTCTATTACTAGTGCTACATTAATCTCTGTACTGTTTTTTCCCCTATTTCTCCTACTTCTTCTCTCCATTCCACATTTTCAGCTCTGGTTCACATCTTAACCCTTTTTCTTTACATTTAAATGATTAAACTTTATTCAAAACATTTTACCATCAAAAACAGAGACTCAAATAATCTCCTGATCCACTGCAAGTCATTCAGCTTCAACTGCTTCTACCTTCTGCAGACTTTGACTTAAAGACCTCATTAACACATTAAACTGGCCCTATTACCCTTTATCCTATTCACACATTAGTCATAGATTTCTGCTTTCTTCGACATTTTTGAAGATTTCACTTTTTGATCTTTCTCTTATTTTTATTCTTTTAATTTGACTTTGTTAGGATGATTTACATTTCCACTATATCTATTAAACATTTCATCTCATGCAGCTGTTTATACCAACTCATCAAAACGTTCAGGAACAAAGACACACATGTGTGTGTGCTCTTCTGTCCCTCACACACCCAGACCTTTACATGCAGTGACATTTCCATCACTACTTCAGTTACTTAAAATACCATACCTCCCCTTTGACTTAATCCTCATGCTCCACTATTCATAAGGTTATTCCACAGCTTTTACTTGTCAAACTACTGCTTCTTCTCCTAATATTAGTGCTACATAAACCTCTGTATTTTTTCCTATTTCTGGTAATTCTTATTCTGTCCATTCCACATTTTCAGCTCTGCTTCACATCTATAGCCTTTTTTAAACTTTATTTAAACAATTTTACCAACAAAGACATACACTAAAATAATCTGCTGATCCACTGCAACTCCTTCAACTTCAACTGCTTCCACCTTCTGCAGACTTTGATTTAAGACTCTGTTCACACATTAAACTGTCCCTATTATCCTTTATGCTATTTACACATTAGTCATAGATTTCTGATTTCTTACTTCTGAATTACTACTCCTTCTTCTAATACTAGTGCTACATTAACCTCTGTACTCTTTCTGCTACTTCTTATTCTCTCAATTCCACATTTTCAGCTCTGCATCACATCTTAACGTTTTTAACCTTTAAATCATAAAACTTTATTTAAACAATTTCACCAGCAAAGACAGACACTAAAATAATCTGCTGATCCACTAAAACTCCTTCAACTTCAACTGCTTCTACCTTTTGCAGACTTTGACTTAAGACTCTGTACACACATTAAACTGGCCCTATTATCCTTTATGCTATTTACACATTAGTCATGGATTTCTGCTTTCTTCTACATTATTGGAGATTTCACTGTTTGACCATTCTTTTTTTATATTTTTATTTTTTTTTACTTTTATAGGCTCATTTATATTTTCCACTGTTTCCACTGTCTTTATCCACTTTGTCTTCAATTCATTTTCCTTACCTATTTTTTCTTCACTTTCTCTCAACTTTTCTTTTACTTTCTTTCTCACTTTTTCTCTTCTGCCTCTCTTCTTCACTTCTACATCACTTTTACCTCACCTTTTTTCTTTACTCCTTCTTTGTCTTCACAATTTGTTCCCTTTCTCTTCCCTCCTTCTACACTCCAAATTTTCAGTTCATACTTTGTTCAACTATTTAGCTGTTTTCTTTCACATTTTCAGCTTTTTCCACTAGTATTTTTATTTCTTCAGCTTCAGCATTTCAACGCATTTCCTGCAAGGAAATGCAATTTCTCTAGTTATGTTGAAATGCTGACTCAGCATTTCAACATATTGTTCTCCTGTGAATTTATTCTTCTTTTTCTTCTTCTTCTTCTTCTTATTCTTCCGTACGTTTTTTGGTTCGCTAAAACTCCTTCAAATTTTGTCCGATTTTCACCATTCAAATTTTAAACTATTCAGCTTCTTCTGGAGATGCGTGCTATGACTCTTCTCATATTTAACCCTTAAACTTTTTGAATTATTCAGCTTTTTATGAAAATTATACCCCATCTGAAATGCATTGGAAACTTCAGCTTCTCTTGAAAAATCTCCTTCAACTTTCAGAAGTTCCAGCCTCCTCATACTTCCACTTACAGACTTCATTTTAACTTTAAAATATTCAGCTATCTTTCCACTCTTCATGTTTTTGTCTGCTCTTAAATATATTTTACTGTTTTTGAGATTTCACTGTTTAAGCAACATAAACTTTTCCCACTTTGCCCTAAAATCTCAGCTTCCTAGAGTGCAATCATCGTTAGCTACAGTGTGACCGACTCCTGATGACAGGTTCCTGCTGTCTCCGGAAGAATTGTCATAACTTCTGAAATATTCACAGTAGAAACTTAAAAAATACATCACACGGTACCTTATCTTGTCCTGCTTCTGACAAAGTGGTTTTTAAAGCATAAACATCAAGCACGTTATCACAAAATGACCAGCTGTCATGAAGTTTTTACACCCTCAAGCCATCTGCTCCAATGTTAATTCCTGAGGAGTTTTCTCAAAGATCAGTGGAATTTCCCTCATTTGCAAACTGCTCTCAATGACACAGTTCTGCATCTTCATACATGAAAGTTGCACCTTCAGCTTCCCCAGGATCTTGTGGTTCTTATGGTGTGTTTATTTTTATTCTAGCCCTCACAGTTTTGACAAGATGACAGAAGATTCAGACTCTTGCTTCACCACAAAATGCCCAGAGTAACACATGAGCAGGGCAAAGTTCTGCAGCTGCAGACTAACGAGCATTTGTCTCCTTGACAGTCTTTCATCTCACACAGCTGTTTATACTAGCTCATCAAAACATCCAGGAACAAAGACACACATGTACTTCAGTTACTTATAATACCATACCTCCCCCTTTGACTTAATGTACATGCTCCACTATTCATACAACTTTTTCCCACACCTTATGATTCTCAAACTGCTATTTATTCTTCTATTACTAGTGCTAAATTAATTTCTGTACTGTTTTTTCCCCTATTTTTCCTACTTCTTCTCTCCATTCCACATTTTCAGCTCTGGTTCACACCTTAACCCCCTTTTTTAACTTTTAAATGATTAAACTTTATTTAAAACATTTTACCAACAAAAACAGAGACTCCAATAATCTCCTGATCCACTGCAACTCCTTTAACTTCAACTGCTTCTACCTTCTGCAGACTTTGACTTAAAGACCTCATTCACACATTAAACTGGCCCTATTACCCTTAATCATATTTACACATTAGTCATAGATTTCTGCTTTCTTCTACATTTTTGAAGATTTCACTGTTTGATCTTTCTCTTATTTTTATTCTTTTATTTTAACTTTGTTAGGATGATTTACATTTCCACTACTTCTATAAAACCTTTCACCTCATGCAGCTGTTTATACTAACTCATCAAAACATTCAGGAACAAAGACACACAGGTATTTGCTGTTTCTGAACCTCACACATCCCAGACCTTTACATGCAGTGATATTTCCATCACTACTTCAGTTACTTAAAATACCATACTTCCCCCTTTGACTTAATCCTCATGCTCCACTATTCACAGCTTTAACTTGTCAAACTACTGCTACTTCTCCTAATATTAGTGCTACATAAACCTCTGTATTTTTTCCTATTTCTGCTAATTGTTATTCTAACCATTCCACATGTTCAGCTCTGCTTCACATCTATAGCCTTTTTAAACTTTATTTAAACAAATTTACAAACAAAGACAGACACTAAAATAATCTTCTGATCCACTGCAACTCCTTTAACTTCAACTGTTTCTACATTCTGCAGACTTTGACTTAAGACTCTGTTTACACATTAAACTGGTCCTATTATCCTTTATGCTATTTACACATTAGTCATAGATTTCTGATTTCTCTTTTTGAATTATTACTTCCTCTTCTAATATTAGTGCTACATAAACCTCTGTACTTTTTTTCTGCTACTTCTTAGTCTCTCAATCCCACATTTTCAGCTCTGCATCACATCTATAGCCTTTTTTAGATTTTAAATCATTAAACTTTATTTAAACAATTTTACCAGCAAAGACACAAATTAAAATGATCTGCTGATCCACTAAAACTCCTTCAACTTCAACTGCTTCTACCTTTTGCAGACCTTGACTTAAGACTCTGTACACGCATTAAACTGGCCCTATTATCCTTTATGCTATTTACACATTAGTCATGGATTTCTGCTTTCTTCTACATTATTGGAGATTTCACTGTTTAATCTTTCTCTCTTTTTTTATTTTTTTATTTTTTAAAACTTTTATAGGCTTATTTATATTTTCCACTGTATCTACTGTCTTTATCCACTTTGTCTTCACTTTCATTGTCCTTACCTATTTTTTCTTCACTTTCTCTCAACTTTTCTTTTCCTTTCTTTCTCACTTTTTCGCTTCTGCCTTTCTTCTTCACTTCTACATCACTTTTACCTCAACTTTTTTCTATACTCCTTCTTTACTCTGTCTTCACTATTTGTTCCCTTCCTCTTCCCTCCTTCTACACTCCAAATTTTCAGTTCATACTTTGTTCAACTATTTAGCTGTTTTCTTTCACATTTTCAGCTATTTCCACTAGTATTTTTATTTCTTCAGCTTCAGCATTTCAACGCATTTCCTGCAAGGAAATGCAATTTCTCTAGTTATGTTGAAATGCTGACTCAGCATTTCAACATATTGTTCTCCTGTGAATTTATTCTTTTTTTTCTTCTTCTTCTTATTCTTCCGTACGTTTTTTGGTTCGCTAAAACTCCTTCAAATTTTATCCGATTTTCACCATTCAACTTTTTAACTATTCAGCTTCTTCTGGAGAAGCGTGCTATGACTCTTGTGGTATTTAACCCTTAAACTTTTTGAATTATTCAGCTTTTTATGAAAATTATACTCCATCTGAAATGCATTGGAAACTTCAGCTTCTCTTGAAAAATCTCCTTCAACTTTCAGAAGTTCTAGCCTCCTCATACTTCCTCTTACAGACTTCATTTGAACTTTAAAATATTCAGCTATCTTTCCACTCTTCAGGTTTTTGTCTGCTCTTTAATATCTTTTACTGTTTTTGAGATGTCACTGTTCAAGCAACATAAACTTTGCCCACTTTACCCTAAAATCTCAGCTTCCTCGAGTGCAATCATCGTTAGCTAGAGTGCGACACACTCTTGCAGAAAGGTTGCTGCTCTCTTTGAATAAATTGTCATAACTTCTAAAATATTTACAGTACAAACTTAAAAAATACATCACATGGTAGCTAATCTTGTGCTGCTTCTGACAAAGTGGTTTTTAAAGCAAAAACATCAAGCACTTGCTCACAAAATGACCAGCTGTCATGAAGTTTTTACACCCTCAAGCCATCTGCTCCAATGTTAATTCCTGAGGAGTTTTCTCAAAGATCAGTGGAGTTTCCCTCATTTGCAAACTGCTCTCAATGACACAGTTCTGCATCTTCATACATGAAAGTTGCACCTTCAGCTTCCCCAGGATCTTGTGGTTCTTATGGTGTGTTTATTTTTATTCTAGCCCTGACGGTTTTGGCAAGATGACAGAAGATTCAGACTCTTGCTTCACCACAAAATGCCCAGAGTAACACATGAGCAGGGCAAAGTTCTGCACCTGCAGACTAACGAGCATGTCTCCTTGACAACCTTTGATCTCATGCAGCTGTTTATACTCACTCATCAAAACATCCAGGAACAAAGACACACATGTACTTCAGTTACTTATAATACCATACCTCCCCCTTTCACTTAATCTACATGCTCCACTATTCATACAACTTTTTCCCACACCTTATTATTCTCAAACTGCTACTTTTTCTTCTATTACTAGTGCTACATCAATTTCTTGAACTGCTTCTACCTTCTGCAGACTTTGACTTAAAGACCTCATTCACACATTAAACTGGTCCTATTACCCTTAATCCTATTTACACATTAGTCATAGATTTCTGCTTTCTTCTACATTTTTGAAGATTTCACTGTTTGATCTTTCTCTTATTTTTATTCTTTTATTTTAACTTTGTTAGGATGATTTACATTTGCACTATATCTATTAAACCTTTCATCTCATGCAGCTGTTTATACTAACTCATCAAAACATTCAGGAACAAAGACACACATGTGTGTGTGCTCTTTCTGTCCCTCACACATCCCAGACCTTTACATGCAGTGATATTTCCATCACTACTTCAGTTACTTAAAATACCATACCTCTCCCTTTGACTTAATCCTCATGCTCCACTATTCATACAATTTATTCCACAGCTTTAACTTGTCAAACTAGTGCTTCTTCTCCTAATATTAGTGCTACATAAACCTCTGTATTTTTTTCCTATTTCTGCCAATTGTTATTGTGTCCATTCCACATTTTCAGCTCTGCTTCACATCTATAGCCTTTTTAAACTTTATTTAAACAATTTTACAAACAAAGACAGACACTAAAATAATCTGCTGATCCACTAAAACTCCTTCAACTTCAACTGCTTCTACCTTCTGCAGACTTTGATTTGAGACTCTGTTTACACAGTACACTGGTCCTATTATCCTTTATGCTGTTTACACATTAGTCATAGATTTCTGATTTCTCTTTTTTTACGATTTTTAAGATCAGTGGAATTTCCTTTATTTGCAAACTGCTCTCAATGACACAGTTCTGCATCTTCATACATGAAAGTTGCACCTTCAGCTTCCCCAGGATCTTGTGGTTCTTATGGTGTGTTTATTTTTTATTCTAGCCCTCACAGTTTTGACAAGATGACAGAGTAACACATGAGCAGGGCAGAGTTCTGCACCTGCAGCTTAACGAACATTTGTCTACTTCACAGTCTTTCATCACACACAGCTGTTTATACTTAGTAATCAAAACATCCAGGAACAAAGACACACATGTACTTCAGTAACTTATAATACCATACCTGCCCCCTTTGTCTTAATCTACATGCTCCACTATTCATACAAATTACAGCTTTTACTCTTCAAACTACTGCTTCTTCTAATACAAGTGCTACATAAACCTCTGTATTTTTTTTACCTATTTCTGCTACTTCTTATTCTCTCCATTCCACATTTTCAGCTCTGGTTATCATCTTAACCCTTTTCTTTCAATTAAATGATTAAACTTTATTAAACAACATTTTACCATCAAAATCAGTGACTGAAATAATCTGATGATCCACTAAAACTCCTTCAACTTCAACTGCTTCTACCTTCTGCAGACTTTGACTTAAGACTCTGTTCACACATTAAACTGGCCCTATTATCCTTTATGCTATTGACACACTATTCATAGATTTCTTCTTTTTAAAAAAAATCTCTTTTAATATTTCACTGTTTGAACTTTCTTTTACTTTTTTAAATATTTAACTTTTTTTTTAGACTGATTTACATTTTCTTTTATATCCACTCTCTTTATCCAGTACTTGTCCTAATTTTTTCACTTCTTCTCAAATTTTCCTTGACTTCCCTCTCACTTTTTCTCTTCTGCACTTTCCCTTCACTTCCCGTCTTCATGTCTTTTATGCTTCTGCCTCACTTTTTCTTATTCTTCACCTCTTATTCCCAGTTCCACTGCTACTTTACTCTGTTTTCACTCTTTGTTTCTTTCCTCTTTCTTCCCTCTTTTCAGTTCATACTTAGTTCAAGTATTTAGCTATTTTATTTTACATTTTCAGCTTTCTATTTGGGGATATTTCTTTAGTTGGGCGCTGGAATTTCCGAGTGTCCCCTGAATGCGTCAGTCCTGCGCGGTACACACAGCTGCATCTGATCCCGTCTTTCTCCTGCCCTTCGAGTCCAAGCGGTAAGTGTCTGAAGTGACTTTCTCCTGATAAATTAACACTTTTAGCTTTAAAGCGAAGACATTTGGTGATTTTAGAAGTGTTTGTACGTAACTTTAAGGCTCATTGAAACTTTAAACACTGTTTAAAGCGATTTAAATTAACACAAATCTTCAGATAGGGTGTTAAATACTACTGCTACCATACTTACTGTCCGTATGCTAGGAAACGGAGCTGCAGGCTGTGTGTGTGTGTGTGTGTGTGTGTGTGTGTGTGTGTGTGTGTGTGTGTGTGTGTGTGTGTGTGTGTGTGTGTGTGTGTGCGCGCGCGTGCGTGCGTGCCTGTGTGTGTGTGTGTGTGTGTGTAAGCTAGGCGGCGCGAGCATGACAAAATGATTTCATGTTTACCACAAGGCAGGAACGCGTTAATAGTGTAAAGTGACACGCAAAATGGCGTCGACAGTTCAATTAATAATGCGTCTCGTTGGCGCTTCATTTAAGCACTGCTGCAAATTAATGTGATGTGCAGATTTGATGCTGTAGTGAGCGGTCATCTTCTGCTGAGGCTAGCTAACAAGCCAGTAAAGAACCATACTGTTTCTATGTACAAATTAAAGGTTGCTGAATTTATGTTGCTTTTTTAAAACTATGAGCGGTCAATATCTGTTTTTACCACTTAAAAATGTATTTTTTTGAGACAGTGGCTAGTTTTAGACCAGTTAAAATGAAGGTGGGGTTCTATACATAATTGTTTTGGCCAACAGCTTTCGCTGACTCATACAAATTGAGGTATGTTAGTTTATCTATGATGACATTCACAGGCTTTTTCTGATTTCATACTTACTCTGGTTGTGCTACTCATCCCATAACATCACAGAACCTCTATTTCAGTGGGCTTTACCTTTTACTTTTATTGATATACAGGACTTATTAATGGGTGTGCTGATCTGTTACATAGTTAATGCCATCTTGAACATTGACATTGAGGACTCAAACATATTTTCTCCCCTTTTATAGACTGAAAGAGCACTATCTAGCCTTGCGCTTTGGTTTGGTAAGTACTAATGTAATTAATAAAATCATGAGCAATTCTGAAAGGTTATTAGAAACAATGACAATCCAAAGCCCGACATTCTAATGATTTCCGCCCTAAAAGAGAAGAATGCATACAGTTGTCAGCAGCATAGCTCTTTGTCTCTTGTCTTTGCCTGCAGCCTGTAGAGTGTATGGAATGAATATCCTATCTTAACTCAAGAACATTTTTAATTGATTTGAGAGCAGTATTTCATTGATTTCATGCTCAGATTTTGTGATATTGTCTCTCAAAACTCTGCTTTTGCGCTCCAATTTTCAAGGACACAGTTTGAGCACACGCAGCATTATAACTGAGCACGAGGAGACAGTTTGAGCACGCGCAGAGAAAATTTGAGCGCAAGAGCAGGGTTTTCAGAGACAATATCACAAAACCTGAGCTTGAAATCAATTAGATACTGCCCTCAAATCAATTAAAGATAGGATATTCATTCCATAAGTCAGTTGGTTTTCTTGGTGATCTGTGTTAACTCTAAACATCTCTTTTTTTTTTCCACATAGTACTGCTGTTGGTGACTTCACCGCTGCCATCAGTAAGTTCACACTATACATGACATGTTGGTTTGATTTAACACACATGCTTCTTGTACATAGTACTATTTAATGACATTTAGGTGTCATTAAAGGCGCCTCCAATTAAAATGTATTATTATTATTATTAAAAGATAGTATCTGTGAACTGTTCTTCTTCTGTACCAGGGATCTCCAACTCCTACCCTGGAGGTCCGAGAGGCTGCAGGTTTTCTTTCAAACCAAGAAGTCCACCAGGTGATTTCACTGACTAGTCCCTGCTCTCTGATTGAAGGTGAGGTAATCGGTGAAATCAGCTGGTTGACTTTTTGGTTGGAAAGAAAACCAGCAGCCTCTCAGCCCTCTAGGGTAGGACTTGGAGATCCCTGCTCTATACCAATACAATAACATGAATGATCACATCACAAAGCTGTGTTATCAGTGACTCCCAGTCCACTATATTTGAGGTACAGCAAAGTACTTGTGTGACTGGGGGCTGGTTTGACATTTTTCATGACACCACGTAATGACGTTTGGGTAACTTCATGCAGGACTCAGAATTCATACGTCTGGCTGTTACCAGCTGACAGGCTGATGTTCCAATCATTGTTCCCAACCTCACTGAACCTACCACAGCTGTTTTTAATGATAAGGCGTTGTATTTTAACACATCTCCACTCCTACTGATCCCTGTTACACCTGCTCTACTCACACTGTGCTGCTGCTGGTTACACTTCGCCTCCTTCTCTGAAGTCTGTATGTCTTTACCCATGTGTGGGTATTTTGCAGTGCATTCCCTAGAAAGCCAAAACAGGCTGCTTAGTTATGCTAGTGAACTCTCTGAAAAGCTGAGCCTTTTAGACCAACTATGACTGTAACTGCATTAGGCATTTAATGGTTCAAATCCATGAAGACTGTGTTCCTGACTAAATATAAGAAAAAAGAGGTGACACAGGTTTCTCAGAAGTTGCTGACCCTACCTCCACGTGTTCTTTTAGCTTTGGGTCAATGTTCATTTGCAAAATTTTAGTACTGATGTATGTTTCTTTTTTGTGTTGCAGGTTTCCTGTGTCCAGTCTCTCGCCTCTCCCCTATCTTGCCACGATCCTCCATCTTTCTTGGTCTCCTGTGTCCACTCTGTCTGTATTTTTGGATTTCTCTGGCTTTCCTGACCCATTTACTGCTCTGTCTGTATTTTGGATTTTTCTGTCTTTCTGTCACTCTACTTCTATCCTGCTCTATCTGTATTTTTGACTTTTCTATCTCTCTATCCATCTAATTCTGTCCAGCTCTTATCTGTTTTTTGGATTTGTGGTACAAAAATTTCTGGAATTCTGGTATTAAACTTTCTGGATTTTGGTATAAAACTTTCTGGATTTTTGGTACAAAACTTTCTGGATTTTTGGTACTAAACTTTCTGGATTTTTGGTACAAAACTTTCTGGATTTTTGGTACAAAACTTTCTGGATTTTTGGTACAAAACTTTCTGGATTTTTGGTACAAAACTTTCTGGATTTTTGGTACTAAACTTTCTGGATTTTTGGTACAAAACTTTCTGGATTTTTGGTACAAAACTTTCTAGATTTTTGGTATAAAACTTTTCAGATCTTTTTTTTGGATCAACACTTTTTGGGTTAACACTTTGTGGATCAACACTGTTTGGATTAACACTTTTGGATAAACTTATTTCTGAATATACCTGAGTGAAACAATTTTTGGATAAAGTCAACCCATCATTCAGGTTACTTCTGTTATCTGTTATATCTTGTCCTTGTTAAGTGTGTTGTTTTTTCACCAGGCCATCCCACAATAAAAAAAAGCATCTTCTAGAAGAAACTTGAGTTTCTGCCTCCTGCCTCCTGATCCAGTGTTCCAGAGCCACCTGAAGCTTCCACCTGTCATCACTCAACCACAGAAACTGTGTTCCTGATTTCATTAAACATTGACATATAAACACCATATTTATCAGACACTTTCAGTTAGATAAGTAAAGTACTTACAGTTTCATCTAATCTACGTCCTGCTGCATAAAGCGGTACATAGTCACATTATTAACATTGTGTGTGCTGAGTAAAGCTTGCGTGTAACAAATACAACCATGCCAAGGAAGGGTAAGAGATCTCAGGCTCAGAGTCTGCGCTGGCAGAAGGTTAATGACATTCACTGTGCAACAACTGAACAGACAGCTGATGTCCTTCCTCAGAGCATTGGAGAGGTAATGTCTACAGTGTCTCAAGCAGCCGATGTGAAACAGAAGGGTCAATGGTCACCATCAGAGCAAGTAAACCCCAGAGCTCAAAGTAACAGTACAGATGTACCACAGGTAACATATGCAGACATGGTAAAGAGGAGACGTGTCAGTGATGATAACTTTGCTGCAGACCCACCTCAGGCACACATTTCAAACAGCACAGCTCAGTCTGATGAAGTAAGTGTTTGTGCATCTCGCAGCCAGGCTTCTCTGAAATACGGCCAAACCAGAAACCAGCAGTGTACCTGTAACTCTCTCACATTTCTTGCATTCCTGTTTGAGAATGAAAACCTGACCAGAGCAGACCTGGATCTTGTTTTGGATAAAGGTAATGTGATGTACAGACAGGTGAGAAAGAGGGTTGCTAACTACAATCATCTCACAACTGATGAGCTCCCTGACATTGTACCTGCTCGTAGACACACACACATTGCGGACATGTCACAGCTTTCCAGATACGGCACGTTTGGAGAACCTTTACCTGGAGCAGCAGACTGTTATCTGGACATGGAGTCAGGACTGAGCTGTTTGTTATCTGATGTACAGTATGCACTCCTGATGATGAGCTCATTGTGCATTGCAGTCTTCAGAACCAGATCAGGCAGATATGGTTTCTTTGACCCACATGCTCGAACCGTTAAAGGTTTGCCTCTACTTCAGCTCACACCCACCCCTGGTACCGCTGTCATGGTGACATTCACACGTCTCAGTGACATGATTGACAGACTCACCAAGTATCACAAGATGTTGGGCACAGCAGCAGCCTGTAAGTATGAGTTAAAGCCAGTCATGTTTCATGATGTGAACAACCTGAGTGATGTCATCCCAGCCACAGAGAGTCAGCCACCAACACACTCTGTCCCAACCACTGTGTTTGATCCATGTCACAATGAGCCCAGTGCTTCACAGATCCACACTGATGTCTCTGAAAACTCTGAGTTAGCAGGCATGGAAACAGAACCTGAACCACCCAGCTCCGTTTCTGTCACAAGAAATGATGTACTAAATGTAGAAACTGACTTTTCTGACCTGAATTTACGGAGAAGCTCCTCTAACTTTACTTCTTTACCAAGTGTGAAACAGCCAGAGGTACATGATATGTGTCCTGACTCACAAACTGATCCAGAACCAGTACATGAACTCAGGTCACAAGACTGTCCCCAAAGTGAGTTACATGCCAATGAACCAGTGACTAGAACTGGTGCCAGTGCTCAGACTTCACATGACATTTCCAGTAAACTGTCAAAACAGGGTAAAGAGAGAAGAAGGAAATTAAAGAGGAAGCTTCAGCAAACTGCCAAATTATCACAAAGAAAAGACAATCAAAAGAGGAAAGAAAGAGCTAAGTATGTTTCTGATGAAACCTACAAAGCAAAGAAAAAATCTTACACAAACCAGAGATATTCTGACAACCCTGAGGTACAGAAAAAGAAAAGAAGTAATATCAAAATCAGATACAGGGACAATGCAGATTTCATATTAAAGCAAAAATCATATTTCACAAGGAAATACCGGGAAAATTTGGAATTCAAACACAAAATAAGAACACATGTGAAGAGGGAATATCAGGAAAATCTTGAATTCAGAGACAAGAAAAAAACAGCACTTAAGAGGAAATATCATGACAATCCTGAATTCAGAAACAAGAAAAAAACAGAAATTAAGAGGAAATATCATGACAATCCTGAATTCAGAGACAAGAAAAAAACTGAAATTAAGAGGAAATATCATGACAATCCTGAATTCAGAGACAAGACAATAAAAGAAATTACGAGGAAATATCACGATAATCCAGAATTCAGAGACAAGACAAAATCACATTTTAGGAGGATGTACATGGAGGACATGACTTTCAGGCAAAAAAAACGGGCTTGTATTACTTACAGGTATGCTCATGATGAAACCTTCCGTGTTCGACACAAACACCTGATGAAACAAAAAATGAGACAGAGGGCCAAGGAAAGTCTTGTGATGACGAGATGTGCTTTGAAAATTGCAAGGAAATACAGAAAGATAAGTCAAAAGATATGTGAGCCTGACAGAGAGAGAGAGAATCCTTTGATCAGAGAGGCCATAGCTCTTTTCAGATCACACATAAAGGAAGGTCCCACATATGTTTGCACTGTTTGTCACAAAGCCTCATTTCCCAACCAGGTCAAACTCTGTAAGAGGTCCAGCTATGTGAAAAATCCCAGAGTGGTAGCAGCATGTCTGACAGGACAGTATGTTCATGTTTGTGATGAAGACTGCAGAAATGATCAGTGCACTGTTCCTGATGAGAGAAAGCGAGAGTGGATCTGTCACACCTGTCATGATCACCTGAGAAATGGAGCCATGCCAAAACTCGCTGTAGCAAACAACCTGGGTCTGGCTGAGATTCCAGCTGAGCTGTGTGACCTCAACATCCTGGAGAGACACCTTATCTCAAAGTGCATAACGTTTGCAAAGATCATTCCTCTTCCTAAAGGCAGACAGAGAGCCATTCATGGAAATGTGGTGTGTGTTCCCTCTGAAGTCCAGGAGACTGTTGATGCTCTTCCCAGACTGAGAAGTGAGTCTCAGGTGATGAGAGTCAAATTAAAGAGAAAACTGAGTTACAGAGGACATCATCTGTTTCAGACTGTGACCTGGTCTAAACTCATACAGGCTCTGCAGACACTCAGAGACACTCA
Source organism: Halichoeres trimaculatus (assembly GCF_033239565.1). Classification (NCBI taxonomy): domain Eukaryota; kingdom Metazoa; phylum Chordata; class Actinopteri; order Labriformes; family Labridae; genus Halichoeres; species Halichoeres trimaculatus. The sequence continues at coordinate 36,846,941 of NW_027437183.1, read as the reverse complement.
CCCACAGTACAAGGACATAACCATCAGAGACCAGGTAGACTTATGTGATCCTACAGTTCCTGAAAATGAGGAGGATGATGTGTCTATGGCTGATGAAGACTATGATGAGGATGATCTGATGGAGATTGACAGGTTTGAGACTGATGCCATGTGTGAGGCAGAAAGTGACGCTAACATAGAAAACATGGATCTGTGTGATGAAAGTCAGACTCTTGACAATGATGATGATGATGATGATGAGCAGCCACAGCAGGAAGGAGACATGCGTAATGGTGGTGGTGTTGTTCTTGAATCATGCCTTCAGCCCCGGGATGTTTCAGAGGACATACTGTGTTTCAGTGAATCTACTTACTCAGTAGCACCTGCAGAGGGAAACAGTCCAGTCAGTTTCTTTAAAACACCTAAACTTGAAGCCATGGCTTTCCCCGTTCAGTTTCCCACTGGTCAAAACACACTGGATGAGAATAGAGCAATGAAACTAACACCCAGTAGTTATTTCAAAGCAAGGCTCTTCGGTGTTGATGATCGCTTTGCCAGAGACACAAACTACCTGTTCTTTGCTCAGTTTGTGACTGAAATACACCTGGCCACTTCCAGCATGACCATACAGCTCCGTAAAGGTAAACCTTTCACCAGAGATGGACGCAAAATCACATCAAGAATGCTGAGAGACAAGTATGAGGTGGAGAGACTGATAAGAAATAGAGATGCTATCAGGTTCATGCAGCCACTCAGAGGAACTCCAGCCTATTGGGACAAAACAACCAGAGATCTGTTTGCCATGATCAGACAGCTGGGAAGTCCAACTTTCTTTGTAACATTTTCTGCAGCAGAAATGCGTTGGCCAGAGGTGATCATTGCTATAAAAGCACAACAAGCTGAGGAGGTGAACTTTGATGAGCTTGACTGGTCCACAAAGTGTGACATCTTGAGATCCAACCCTGTCACTGTGATGAGAGTGTTTGATAAGAGAGTTGAAGCTTTGTACAGAGATCTGATCATGTCTCCTGCACAACCCCTGGGCAAAGTCTACGACTACTTTTGGAGACTTGAGTTCCAGCACAGAGGAAGTCCACACATTCATGGTCTCCTGTGGGTTGATGGTGCACCTGTGTTTGAGGAACAAAGTGATCTGACGGTTTGTAACTTTGTGTCCAAATACATCTCAGCTCAGCTCCCTGATCCAGAGAAACAGCCTGACCTGTACAGAAAAGTCACAGAGGTGCAGATTCACAGTAAAAATCACTCCAAGACCTGTTTCAAAAGTTCAAGTTCAGGATGTAGATTTGGATTCCCCAAACCACCCTGCAGAAACACAATGATAACCAGACCTGTAGATGATGCTGAGTCAGAGAAACTTAAAACAGCCAAAGAGAAGTTAGCCCCTCTGTATAAGATGCTAAATGAACCTGAGACGGCCTCCCTGAGTTTTGAACAGCTCCTGTCTCAGTGTGACCTGACTCCTGGTGAATATGAGACACACCTGCACCTGATGACTCAGTCAAGCAGTATCTTACTCAAGCGTGACCCCAAGGACTGCTGGGTAAACCCCTACAACTCTCATCTGCTTGAAGCCTGGGATGCAAATATGGACGTCCAGTTCATTTTAAATTATTACAGCCTAATACATTACATCTGTACATACATGTGCAAAAGTGAGAACTCTGTGAGTCAGTATCTTCAGAACCTGATCCAGAACTCAGACAGAGACTGTGTCAATGAATGTGACGAAATGAAAGCCATCATGCAGGCATATTCAAAGAAGAGAGAAATCTCTGCTCAAGAAGCTGTGGCTCGAGTGACGTCGCTGAACATGAAAAAAAGCACGCGTAGTGTTGTTTTCATCCCCACTGATGACAACCCAGTGAGAATGAGTCTCCCTGTCTCAAGTCTTGATGACACAACACCAGACAGTGTCAATGTTTGGATGACATCAATGACAGACAAATACAAAGCCAGACCTGAAAAACCAGAGTTTGAGGAGATGTGCATGGCAGACTTTGCTTCCACCTGCAGACTTGTGTATGGACAACAAGCAAAGGGAAAACATGTGGTACCACTGCTGAATGAGCTCGGCTTTGTTCAGAAGAGAGAAAATGACAAAGGTGCAGTGATCAGGTATCGTCGCATATCAAAGGAGAAACACCCTGAACAGTTTTATGGCACATTGCTGCGACTCTATCTTCCTTACCGATCAGACCAAGAACTGAAAAGAGAGTCTCTACCCACATACCAGTCCTTCTATGACAGAGGTATTGTTCAGCTACCATGTTCTGACCGTCCACAGTTGGTGAAAGAAATTGTGAATACAAACAGAAAGAAGTATGAAAAGAACAGTGAGGAAATTGACAGTGCTATTGAGGACTTTGAACAGAACAGAGGTGCGATCGATGAATGGTGTAACCTGGCCCCAGAATCTGAAGTGGTGAGAATGGAGTGCATTGATGAACTTAATGCTAGACCAGCTGATCCTGAAAATGAACAAGAGAACGTTCCTGATTACAGTAGACAAGCTGATGCTGCAACAGACTCCAGAGTGATGAGACAGCCTGCTGATATTGACCCCACACAGTTACGTCAGATGTATCAGAGTCTGAACCAGAAACAAGCATGTGTGTTCTATGCAGTGAGAGACTGGTGCATAAAGCGTGTCTGTGGACTACATCCTGATCAGTTCTTCTATTACATTAATGGTGGAGCTGGAACTGGAAAGTCACATCTCATTAAATGCATCTACTCAGAGGCAACAAAGATACTGAGCACACTGCCCAGACGAGCTGAGGATGATGACATATCCAGACCCACTGTACTATTGACGGCTTTCACTGGAACTGCAGCTTTTAACATCTCTGGAACAACTCTGCACTCTCTGCTGAAACTGCCCAGAAGCCTCAAACCTCCTTTTCAAGGTCTTGGGAACCAGCTGGATGAAATCCGGTGTGAGCTTTTCAATGCTGAGATTCTGGTTATTGATGAAGTGTCCATGGTGTCGAAGGCCCTGTTTGCTTATGTGGATGTAAGACTGAAACAGATCAAAGGCAGCCACAGACCCTTTGGAGGAATGTCAGTGATAGCCGTGGGAGACTTTTATCAGTTACCACCTGTACGACAGTCCAAACCTCTTTGTGTGTTTGACCCTTGTGAGATTGACCTGTGGACAGAACACTTTCAGATGATCACTCTGAATGAGATCATGCGACAGAAGGATGACTTGGTGTTTGCTGAGATGTTGAACAAGCTCCGTGTGAAGAAAAAGTCAGACGAGCTTTCTGAAGCAGACAGAGCTTTGCTGTCTCAGCGTATCACTGAAGCTGAACTTTGTCCCGCTGAGGTTCTGCACATCTATGCCACCAACAAGCAAGTGGATACACACAACTCTGCAACTCTCTCTATGCTCCATTCTGACATCACCAGCATTGATGCAGATGATTTTAAGAAGGACCCACACACTGGACACATGAAGAGACAAGGTGCACCATGTAAAGGAGGTAAAAATGATCTACCTGACACCCTGAAAGTTGCTGTAGGTGTTCGAGTCATGCTCACCAGAAACATCGATGTGTCTCAAGGATTGGTGAACGGGTCGTTTGCTACAGTCGGCAGAGTCGTCAGCAGTGAAACCAGCCACTCCTCTCATGTCACTATGCTCGGGCTCAAGATGGATGATGAAACAGCTGGCAGGAGCTATCGCACCAGAGCAGATGATCTTGTGTACATTGAGAGATCAGAGGAGACTCTGAAGCAGAAAGGAGCGGTACGTAGACAGTTTCCTGTTAAACTTGCCTTTGCATGCACGATTCACAAGGTTCAAGGAATGACAAAGAAGTCAGCGGTCGTCTCCCTGAAACACATCTTTGAACCTGGCATGGCCTACGTAGCGATCAGCAGAGTGACCTCTCTGAATGGACTGCATCTTCTTGACCTGGACGAGGGTAAGATCCATGCTAACCCTGAAGTCACTGTAGCCTTAGAGACCATGAGACAAACCAACATGGACCATGTGATGCCTCTTCTGAAGCTCCAACCAACACTGAGCAGACATGACACTGTGACCATAGTTCACCACAACACAGAGGGACTACCATCTCATGTGAACGACATCAAAAGTCATCATGAACTGTGTCTTGCAGATGTTTTGTGTCTAACAGAAAGTCACTTACAGGGCTCCTTTGTTGCAGACAGTCTTCAACTTGACGGCTACACCATGTTCAAGCGTAACAGACACTTGTCCTACTCTAATGTTCCACAGATGGCCAGCAGAGGGGGTGGTGGAGTTGCTGTTTACGTTAAGAACCATTTACAGGTGTCTGAGAAGCAGTACTTCAGTAATGTGACTGACCTTGAGTTTGTGGTTTTGAGGGTTGAGGCTCCACTAAGTGCTCTGATTGTTGCGGTGTACAGACCTCCAGATTACAGTGTGGCATCTTTCTTGTTCAACCTGGGAAGCCTTCTGGACTCACTGGAGATCATGGACCATCATCCAATCATTGTCTGTGGCGACTTCAATGAGAACCTCTTCTCAAACTCAAGTAAGCCCATTCTAAACATGTTTCAGTCCAAAGGATATGTTCAGCTTATTACCACAGGTACCACAGAGAAGAACACACTGCTGGACCTCATTTTCACCTCACGACCACAGCAATGTCTCCACTCAGGTGTGATGCACACATATTACAGCTACCATAACCCTGTTTACTGTGTGTTTTCATCTGAAAGGTCATGAAGGAGAAGGCTGGGATTGACAGAGGAAGACAGGTTCAATCATGTCTGACAAAAAATTGGATGTAGACTAACTGTTTTAAGAATGCTTTTAATCATCTTTAGGAAATTAATTCAGAGGAATCAAGCTTTTAAAGGACTGATTAACAGTGGTTTGATTTTTTTAAACAATTTTTTCTGTATTGTGAGGATATGTATATCATTTTTAATATGACAAAAATATTTTTAAAGTGAGTAATGTTAAAATCATGACAGACTATGAATAAACTTGTTATTTTTTGTGCATCATGTATCAATCATGAATTGAAGAATAATGAGTTAACTGAAAATAATCAAATTTTAAACAATTTCCTAATAATGTTTTAATTTTAGAGTTAATAACTAAGATATGTAAATCGTTTTAATTATGAGCATTTTTAAAAGAATTTTTTTTTTTTTTTAATCATGACAGACTATTACTAAGAGATTTTAATCGTGTATGTTTTGGTCCAAAATGAGGAGGGGTACACTAGGGTGCAGCCTGGCTTTAACACCTGTCCAGGTTGTAGGGTGGGTGGGTGGACCAGTGTACCCCTTCTTAGCTGGATCTGACTGCTGTAATGTTCTGCGAGAAACTGACCTGAAAAAAAAAAACCCTCACTACTAGACCTTACTCCACTCGAGTAAATGAGAACATATCAGCTGCAGTAACCTTTATTCTGTTCCTCCGTTAGGGCCTTAATGCTGAGGACAAGAACTCAAACACAGCGCCTCCTGTCTGTAGGTTAACCAGGTTCCCCCAAAGGTTTGTGAGTTGGAAATTTGATTATGTGATTCAAGACTTTATTCTGAGAGATCATTGGTTAGCAGGACAGTTTTTTTTTTTTTTTTTTTTGGTAAATGTTTTTGCTCACGGATCATTTTATGGATGATAATTTTACAACATTATTTGTGGCCTGTGCATTTATCAAGTGGAGTCAAGTCAAGTCAATCTGTTTGACTGGACTTGGCTTGTCAGGGAGGGTGGGTGAGGACTGATGAAAGCACGGGCCAAAACTCTTTTAGTAGCTGTGTACAATGCTGTATGCAGCTGCTAAAAACACCCACATCAGAAAGTGTGTGTTCTTTATGAACACACACTTTGTGATGTTGTTATACCTACCAGCTGAACCCAAAATCAGAAAGTGTGTGTTTTATATAAACACACACTTTCTGATGTTTCTACCAGCAGAAACTTTACATTTTAATTTATTTTCCCACCACACTGCTCCCCTAATCTGTCAGTGTGGCTGGCCTTTTACCCAGTGTAAAAAATAACATTATGTTTCCTTTGTATGTTTTTGTTTTTTTTTAAAAAAAGCAAACATACAGGTCATTCCTCTTTCAGGTATCTGCTCCTGGCCTCCTGTTAGCACAACTGCTCTTGTATTCAGTGTAGAAGACTTTAAGTTTCCTTTGTCCTGGATCAGGGGTTGGGTTGGTTAGTCTGTTGTCTGTTCCATCTCTGACCTGACCTCCAACAGCTCTGTCTGGATCAACAGACAGCAACAGAAAGCTGCTAAAAACTGTCACCCAGCGCAGACTCAAAGACACAGTCTGGCTGCTGCTCATCCTAGACTCGCTGAGGAGAGGAAGAGACACATCCTCCACACTTCTCCTCATCTTCTCTGAGGTCCAGGAGCAGCTATAAACACCATAAGACAACCTGGAAAAGATCACATGCTGCAGCATCTGTTAGTCAACAGGAAGAGCTTCTCTGCTGAACCTCACATGGACACATGTCCCCCTGTCAGGACCTGGGTTTCTTCTCAACAAAGCCTGAGGTAATGTTTCAGACGACAAACTTCATGTCTGACTCTTTGTTACATTTTAAACCTGTGTTTAATGCTGACATTCTGAATGTTACTGTCATTAACATTGTTGTCTTCTCTCAGGTCCAGTGTGTTCAGGCTGGCTGAAGAAGAGATCTGCTCAGAGAGCTGAACATGTTGACATTGCGGCTTCTTCCTGCAGCTTTTAGAAGACTCTCTGTGAAGTGTCTCTGTTCGAACATGTTGCTCTGCTCTGCAGCAGTCTCAAAGGTATTCACTTATTGTGTTATGTGCAGCTTTTAAACACGTTTTGTGTGCTGGATCAGGACAATAACTGTTTTCTTCTGTCTGAACCAGCTTCCTCCTCCAAACCACCTCCACATCACCATCTGGGCATTGTTGGTGGAGCCAGAGCAGCTCAGCAGAGTCTGACTGATGGAGATCCTTCAACAAGTGCTGATCTGTAGAAAGCCAGAGTGAAGACCATCTGACATGTCTTTCAGACTGAAGGTTCATCTTTCCTGCAGCTTCCAGCTTTCTCTGAAGGTAACAAGGCACAGAGTTTCTACAACCAGAGCTTTTGGACTGAAGGACAAACACAAAAAGTTCATGAGCTCAGGGAGGTGTGCTCATCTTCACGATGGAACAACTCTCTCTTTATTCCTTTAAATTATTCTTCTTTCCTTTCATGGTCCATGATTTCCACTCACATTTAGAGTTTGACTTGTGTTTGATTACTTTGTGTTATTAATGTGTTTTTAATATCTTCCTGTTCAAAAAAACAATAACACTGTTAAGGAGCGTCAGTTCAGCTGAACCCCCCCCCAAAAAAAAAACACTGACATGATTCCTCCGTACCAGTGTTATTATTTTCTGTGTAGTTTTTCAGGTTGATAAAATACTTTCATTTGGGGTTTCAGCTGGTAGGTAGACTCATTGTTTTTCTTGTGTGCTCAGTCTTGGGCTGGTGTAAACCCTGGAGGACTGCAGTCATTTCATCCCTTTATGAACTAAGCATTCAGGTGTGAGGCTGACATCTATGTTGAAGGTGTTGTTCTCACATAGCTCACAGCACAGGACTCAGTTATATGAGTATTTCATCTAAAGCTCTCCTCTGTTTGTGAGGAACCCTTCTTAAAGTCAGCGATGACCCAGCACTCATGTAAGACTCAGTAATCTGAGCTGAGTGTTGGAAAAACATACAGGATGAACAACAACCTGACTGTCAGTCCAGCTCTATGAACTAATGAGGGAATCAGCCCTGGTCTAACCACACTGAGAGTAGACTGATTGTGAGGCTGAACAAGACAAGTCTTTGTGAACAACATACTCACTTCCATTATCAAACTAAAAACATGACAAAGAACAGATTTTAAGACCAAATATCCTGACAGATTTCTCTCATAAATCAATCTACTGCTCAGCCCCACATTTTAGATCACATTAAAAAAGAAACACAATATGTGTTTCAAATAAAAAATAATACAAAGTCTTTCTATTTCTCATGATTTTTCTTCTTCATGTCCGTCAGTGTGGCTGGTATTATACCCTGTGTAAAAAAAATAACGTTACGTTTCCTTTATGTGTTCTTGTGTTTTAAAGAAAAGCAAACACACACAGGTCATTCCTCTTTGAGGCCTCTGCTCCTGGCCTTCTGTTAGCACAACTGCTCTTGTATTCAGTGTAAAAGATGTTAACTTTCCTTTGTCCTGGGTCAGGGGTAGGGTTGCTTAGTCTGTTGTCTGTTCCATCTCGGGCCTCACCTTCAACTGCTCTGTCTGGATCAACTCCAGCAGTAAACTGCTAAAAACTGTCCAATATCAGCAGACTCAAGGACAGTCTACCTGCTGCTCATCCCTCATACTCAGCAGAGGACATGAATACACACATCCTTCACACTTCTCCTAATCTTCTGGCTCTGAGGTCCAGGAGCAGCTCTCAACAACCATCAGACACCAAACCGAAGCAGAACACCTGCTACAGCACCTGTTGGTCAACAGTGAGACCTTCTCTGCTGAACCGCACATGGACACAAGTATTCCTGTCAGTACCTGGGTTTCTCCACAACAAAGCCTGAGGTAATGCTTCAGTGCACAAACTTCATGTGTTGATCTTTGTTTCATGTTTAACATATTCTTTTCATCCAATTCAATTAATGCTATTGCTGTTAATTTAGTTGTACGGGTCTGTATTTCCCTGATATTGACTGAAGTGTTTTCCTTCAGGTCTTCCTCCAATCTTCCTCAGACCTGGACATGCTGATATGGTGGCTCCCTCCTGCAGCCCTCAGAAGACTCTCTGTGAAGTGACACTGGTTAAGCATCTTGCGCTGCAGCACTTTTAAAGGTATTTACTTATTGTGTGATGTGCAGATTTTTAACATGTTCAGTTTGCAGGTTCACTAACCCTCTGTTTTGTTCAGTCTGAACCAGCTTCTTGCTTCAAACAACCTCCACATCTCCATCTAAACATTCATGGTGGAGCCAGAGCAGCTGAGCAGAGTCTGACTGACTAAGATCATTCAACAAGTAATGAGCTGAAGAGGATCAAAGTGAAGGCTGAGAGTTCATCTCTCCTGCAGTCTCTGAAGGTAACTACTGACCTCTGTCCCCCATTAAAGTTCTCCTTTGACCAAAAGACAAATACAAACTGCTGTCACTGTTTGAGCATGCTCATCTCCTTCAGTAAAGCCTCTGTGTGTTCTTCTTTTCCAGGCCTCTCCTCCCCTCCCTGACTGTCACTTCAGACATGCTGTTGTCAAAAACACTGAAGATGACTGTTTACTGTGTTTCTACAACCAGAGGTCAAAGGTCAAACACTGCAACACCTCATACCATCACTCTGAAACTGTGCTGTTCTTTAGAACTGATGCACAAACAGAACAGGTCACTAAGCTCAGAGAGGTCTGCTGGTTTCAATGATGGAACAGGTGTTACTGTAGTTCTTTAGATTGTTTTTCTTCACCTTCATGATTCATTGTTTCTGTTCGCATTTAGTGTTTCATTGGTGTTTAATTACTTTTTGTTATTTAATTTCATTATTGTGCTTCTCATGCCTTCCATATAAGTGCATTCATCTCACTGATAAGGGGAGGAGAATATCAGCTCAGTTTTTTACAACCATACAACTGAACTTTCTGACATGTTTTCTCTTCATCAGTGCTTTTTTCTACAAGTTTCTAATTTATTTTTTTTCAGGTTGATAAAAACAGTCTTTAGTTTGGGGTTTCAGCTGGTAGGTAATCTTAAGGTTTCTCATGTGTGCTTACTCTTGGGCTGATGTAAACCCTGGAGGACAGCAGTCATATAACCCTTCTATAAACTAAGCATTAAGGTGTGAGACCAACATCCCAGTTGAAGGTGTTGTCTTCACACAGCTCACAGCACAGGGCTCATTATATGAGTCTTCAATCTAAAGGACCTGTCTGTTTGTCAGTCAACCTTTCCAAAGTCAAAGATGACCCAGCGCTCATGTCAGACTCAGTAATCTGAGCTGAGTGTTGGAATAAAAAAAGAGGAGGAACAAAATGTAGACCTGACTGTCAGTCCAGCTCTATGAACTAATGAGGGAATCAGCCCTGGTCTAAGTATACAGAGAACAGACTCTGTTGGTAATGCTGAACAATACATCAAATTAATATAAACAAAATACTCACTTCATGGTTATCAAAACTAAAAGATGATAAAGACCACATTCTAAGACGAAATATCCTTTTGACAGATTTGTCACATAAATCAATCTACTGTTCAGCCTTGCCTTTTCACAGATGTCTTTTTTCCCTGTATCAATAAAGATGATTTTGGTTTTTAACAGTAGGAAACATACAGCCATTTATCTTTCAGGAGTATCCTCCTGCATCTCTCTTTGTGTGCCTTGCCCTGTATCTAGTGTAAAACGGCAAACTTTATAAATTGTGATGTCATCTTACATCTAAAGGTCTAAAATGTATTAACACAAACCCATTCCCTTTCCCCTATGACTTCCTGTATGGAATGACTTCTGTTATTGTGGGGAAAAAAAAAGAACTTCCTCTTATTGCTCTTATGCTTTGGATTTTACCAGTGATAGTTTATTTTCATAACAAGAACCCAATAATATTCAATAAAAAAACATTTTAAGTACCTGACCTCTTTGTTTCACACTTAACACACACGTTTAGAACAACAGAGCTGTGGTGTGGTCAAATTTTACCTTGACTGGAAAGATGGTCCAGCATCCCTGCATATTTATTGCTGTGAATGCAGCAATGCATTCACAGCATATGTTCTTCTGTGACAAAAAAATTTATTCTTCTTCTTCATTCTTCCGCCCGCTTTTTTGGACCGCTAAAACTCCAGCAAACTTCAACCGATTTTCACCGTTCAAACTTCAAAACGTGTGTTTCAGTGGGGACAAGGGGGCTATGACTTTTCAGAAACTTTTCACGAATAATTTCCGAGATATTCGACGATTTACGAAATTTTGGTCACATAGAGATGAATGGGGAATTTTCAAAATTTTCTCCCTTCAGGACATTTTCTCAGCCTGCTTCAAACCCTCCTCATTCAGTCATACATTCAGCTACAAACTCCATTCAAACTTCAAAATATTCAGCTATCTTTTGGCTTCAGTCAGTGGGTTTCAAATGTTTCCTAGCATTCATAGTTTCTTCACAATGACCCTTCAAAGGTCATGATGCATTTCAGCTCTTTGAGCCGTTTAACATTGGTGTGTATTGGACGGAATGTTTTGGCTCAGAGTGGGAGATTCAAACGACAGAGCAGGGAGAGGGGGAAACAAGACCTGAAAAATTTCTGGGTAAACTGCTCTTTTGGTCACAATGTTCGCTCCACATAGGCATTTTATATATCAAAATGGAGGAGGGCTTGTCCTGCTTCTGACAAAGTGGTTTTTAAAGCAAAAGGATGGAGCACTTTTTCACAAAATGGCCAACTGTCATGAGAAGTTCAAAAAAATCCCCATATACCTCCATGTTATTTCCTGAGGGGTTTTCTCAGATATCAGTAAATTTTCCCTCATCTATCTATCGCTCTCGTGGGTTCGTTTCTTGACCTTCATGCATGAAATTTAGACGGACAGCTTCCTCTGGGTCTCAGGATTCTTACGGTGTGTTCATTTTTATTCTAGCCCTCACGGTTTTGGCAAGGTGACAGGAGATTCGGACTCTTGCTTTGCCACAAAATCTTCAGAAGATTACAGTAACAAGGGCAAAGTTGTGCACCTGCACCTGCTGCCTTTAACGAGCTGGTCTCCGTGGAAACCTTTGATCTCATGCAGCTGTTTATAGTAACTCATCAAAACATCCAGGAACAAAGACAAGCATGTGTCTTTTAATTTATCATTGATCACCAATGTAAAATCTGGCTTCAGATAAGCCTCAGCAGACAGGTTTACATGATTGAACACACACACACACACACACACACACACACACACACACACACACACACACACACACACAAACACACACACACACACACACACACACACACACACACACACACACACACACACACACACACACACACACACACACACTCACACACACTCACACTCACACACACAGGGCAGAAAGTATCACACTTTAACAGCATTTGAATTCCATTTCCAGCTCCTTATTTTCCTAGATTTTTTTCTTTAAATTTAAATTCCTTCCTTTAATTCCTGAATTGATTCAGCCAGTCAAACTTTTAAATCCTATTTAAGATTACACTGATTCATGCTTCATCATCATTCTTTTTGTCAGAATTGCAAGCACCTTTACACCCTGATTTCAAAGGGAATGTGTTGGGAATCAACAGACTCCACCAGCTCTCTGATGGCAGTTGGTAAACAATGATCACCATGGCAACATCTGGCTTCAGATGGGCCTCAGCCTACAGGCTTACATGGTTAAAAAACTAACACATAGGACACACAGGATTACATTTTAACAGGGTTTAAGATAGCAGACTTACATTTTCCCTCAGTCAGGTCATTATTTCTATAAATGTTCTTTAAAATTTCATTCATTCCTTTAATTTTTGAATAGACGCAACCATTTCAACTTTAAATTCATTCATCCATTCCATTTATTTGTCCATTCATTTCCTTTCATCCAAGAGTTCATGGCAGGCTAATTCAGCATTCTGCATTAGCAGTTGAGCGCAAGCTTTTACAGGACTTCTTTAAACAATTTTCAGACATATCCTCAGTCATTCTTGATCAGCATTCTGCATCAGCAGTTGAGCACAAGCTTTTAAAGACTTCATTCAACCATTTTCAGACAAATCTTCAGTCATTCATGTTCAGCGTTCTGCATTAGCATTTCAGTGCAAGCCTTGCATGACTTCATTCAACCATTTTCAGACACATCTTCAGTCATTCATGTTCAGCTTCTGCTTTAGCATTTCAGCGCGAGTTATTTAAGACTTCATTCAGCCATTTTCAGACATATCTTCAGTCATCCATGTTCAGCATTCTGCATTAGCAGTTCAGCGCAAGCTGCTTCAGCATTCTGCATTCACAGCGCAATTTCTTCAGAAATTGCTTTTCTAGTTGGTTATGATCTTTCAACATTTTACTTCTTTCCTACTTTTTCCATACTGGCCCTCTTAGCCTTTATGCTATTTACACATTAGTCATGGATTTCTGCTTTCTTCTACATTATTGGAGCTTTCACTGTTTGAACTTTCTCTCTTTTTTTATTTATTTATTTTAACTTTTATAGGCTTATTTATATTTTCCACTGTATCCACTGTCTTTATCCACTTTGTCTTCACTTCATTTTCCTTAACTATTTTTTCTTCAGTTTCTCTCAACTTTTCTTTTACTTTCTGTCTCACTTTTTCTCTTCTGCCACTCTTCTTTACTTCTACATCACTTTTACCTCACCGTTTTTCTTTACTCCTTCTTTACTCTGTCTTCATTATTTGTTCCCTTCCTCTTCCCTCCTTCTACACTCCAAATTTTCAGTTCATACTTTGTTCAACTATTTAGCTGTTTTCTTTCACATTTTCAGCTTTTTCCACTAGTCTTTTCATTTCTTCAGCTTCAGCATTTCAACGCATTTTCTGCAAGGAAATGCAACTTCTCTAGTTCTTCTTCTTCTTCTTCTTCTTCTTCTTCATTCTTCCGCCCGCTTTTTTGGACCGCTAAAACTCCAGCAAACTTCAACCGATTTTCACCGTTCAAACTTCAAAACGTGTGTTTCAGTTGGGACAAGGGGGCTATGACTCTTCAGAAACTTTTCACAAATACTTTCCGAGATATTCGACGATTTACGAAATTTCGGTCCCATAGAGATGAATGCGAAATTTTCAAAATTTCCTCTCTTCAGGACATTTTTTCAGCCTGCTTCAAACCCTTCTCATTCAGTCATACATTCAGCTACAAACTCCTTTCAAACTTCAAAATATTCAGCTATCTTTTGGCTTCATTCAGTG